>NC_135235.1:42562208-42865208 GCF_051348905.1 Ranitomeya variabilis | reverse complement strand
CCTTAATCCCATATGACGTACTATCCCGTCAAGGTGACCTGGGACTTAATTCCCAGTGACGGGATAGTACGTCATATGCGATCGGCAGCGCTCACGGGGGGAGCGCGGCCGATCGCGGCCGTGTGTTAGCTGCCTATCGCAGCTGACATCCGGCACTATGTGCCAGGAGCGGTCACGGACCGCCCTCGGCACATTAACCCCCGGCACACCGCGATCAAACATGATCGCGGTGTGCCGGCGATATGGGGAAGCATTGCGCAGGGAGGGGGCTCCCTGCGGGCTTCCCTGAGATCCGCGTTGCTGCGAGGGTCTCTTAATTCTCCTCCCTGCAGCAGGCCCGGATCCAAAATGGCCGCGGCATCCGGGCCCTGCAGGGAGGGAGGTGGCTTACCGAGTGCCTGCTCAGACCAGGCTCTGGTAAGCCTGCAGCACTGTAAGTCAGATCGCTGTCCCCCCCCCCCCCCCCCGGGACAAAGTAAAAATGTAAAAAAAAAAAAAATCCTAAATAAAGAAAAAAAAAATTCCCATAAATACATTTCTTAATCTAGATAAGAAAAACAATAAAAGTACACATATTTAGTATCGCCGCGTCCGTAACGACCCAACCTATAAAACTGTCCCACTAGTTAACCCCTTCAGTGAACACCGTAGGAAAAAAAAAAAGAGGCAAAAAACAACGCTTTATTATCATACTGCTGAACAAAAAGTGGAATAACACGCGATCAAAAAGACGGATATAAATAACCATGGTACCGCTGAAAACGTCATCTTGTCCCGCAAAAAAACGAGCCGCCATACAGCGTCAAAGAAAAAATAAAAGTTATAGTCCTCAGAATAAAGCGATGCCAAAATAATTATTTTTTCTATAAAATAATTTTTATCGTATAAAAGCACCAAAACATAAAAAAGATATAAATGAGGTATCGCTGTGATCGTACTGACCCGAATAAAAATGCTTTATCAATTTTACCAAACGTGGAACGGTATAAACGCCCCCCCAAAAGAAATTAATGAATTGCTGGTTTTTTGTCATTCTGCCTCACAAAAATCGGAATAAAAAGCGATCAAAAAATGTCTCATGCCCGGAAATGTTACCAATAAAAACGTCAACTTGTCCCGCAAAAAACAAGACCTCACATGACTCTGTGGACCAAACTATGGAAAAATTATAGGTCTCAAAATGTGGAGGCGCAAAAACTTTTTTGCTATAAAAAGCGTCTTTTAGTGTGTGACGGCTGCCAATCATAAAAATCCGCTATAAAAAATGCTATAAAAGTAAATCAAACCCCCCTTCATCACCCCCTTAGTTAGGGAAAAATAATAAAATTAAAAAAAATGTATTTATTTCCATTTTCCCATTAGGGTTAGGGCTAGGGTTAGGGTTGGGGCTAGGGTTGGAGCTAAAGTTAGGGTTAGGGTTGGGGCTAAAGTTAGGGTTAGGGTTTGGATTACATTTACGGTTGGGATTAGAGTTAGGGGTGTGTCAGGGTTACCGTTGGGATTAGGGTTAGGGGTGTGTTTGGATTAGGGTTTCAGTTAGAATTGGGGAGTTTCCACTGTTTAGGCACATCAGGGGCTCTCCAAAGGCGACATGGCGTCCGATCTCAATTCCAGCCAACTCTGCATTGAAAAAAGTAAAACAGTGCTCCTTCCATTCTGAGCTTTCCCGTGCGCCCAAATAGGGGTTTACCCCAACATATTGGGCATCAGCGTACTCGGGACAAATTGGACAACAACTTTCGGGGTCCAAGTTCTCTTGTTACCCTTGGGAAAATATAAATTTGGGGTGCTAAAAATCATTTTTGTGGGGGAAAAAAAAGATTTTTTATTTTCATGGCTCTGCGTTGTAATCTGTAGTGAAACACTTGGGGGTTCAAAGTTCTCACAACACATCTAGATAAGTTCCTTGGGAGGTCTAGTTTCCAATATGGGGTCACTTGTGGGGGTTTCTACTGTTTGGGTACATCAGGGGCTCTGCAAATGCAATGTGACGTCTGCAGACCAATCCATCTAAGTCTGCATTCCAAATGGTGCTGCTTCTCTTCCGAGCTCTGCCATGCGCCCAAACAGTGGTTCCCCCCCACATATGGGGTATCAGCATACTCGGGACAAATTGGACAAACAACTTTTGGGGTCAAATTTCTCCTGTTACCCTTGGGAAAATACAAAACTGGGGGCTAAAAAATAATTTTTGTGGAAAAAGAAAAGAATTTTTATTTTCTCGGCTCTGCGCTATAAACTGTAGTGAAACACTTGGGGGTTCAAAGCTCTTAAAACACATCTAGATAAGTTCCTTAGGGGGTCTACTTTCCAAAATGGTGTCACTTGTCTGGGGTTTTAATGTTTAGGCACATCAGTGGCTCTCCAAACGCAACATGGCGTCCCATCTTAATTCCAGTCAATTTTGCATTGAAAAGTCAAATGGCGCTCCTTCCTTTCCGAGCTCTGCTATGCGCCCACACAGTGGTTTACCCCCAGATATGGGGTATCGGCGTACTCAGGACAAATTGCACAACAACTTTTGGGGTCCAATTTCTTCTCTTACCCTTGAGAAAATAAAAAATTGGGGGCAAAAAGATAATTTTTGTGAAAAAATATGATTTTTTATTTTTACGGCTCTGCATTATAAACTTCTGTGAAGCACTTGGTGGGTCAAAGTGCTCACCACACATCTAGATAAGTTCCTTAGGGGGTCTACTTTCCAAAATGGTGTCACTTGTGAGGGGTTTCAATGTTTAGGCACATCAGGGGCTCTCCAAACGCAACATGGCTTCCCATCTCAATTCTAGTCAATTTTGCATTGAAAAGTCAAATGGCGCTCCTTCCCTTCCGAGCTCTGCCATGCGCCCAAAAAGTGGTTTACCCCCACATATGGGGTATCAGCGTACTCAGCACAAATTGTACAACAACTTTTGGGGTCCATTTTCTCCTGTTACCCTTGGTAAAATAAAACAAATTGGAGCTGAAATAAATTTTGTGTAAAAAAAAGTTAAATGTTAATTTTTATTTAAACATTCCAAAAATTCCTGTGAAACACCTGAAGGGTTAATAAACTTCTTGAATGTGGTTTTGAGCACCTTGAGGGGTGCAGTTTTTAGAATGGTGCCACACTTGGGTATTTTCTATTATATAGACCCCTCAAAATGACTTCAAATGAGATGTGGTCCCTGAAAAAAAATGGTGTTGTAAAAATGAGAAATTGCTGGTCAACTTTTAACCCTTATAACTCCCTAACAAAAAAAATGTTGGTTCCAAAATTGTGCTGATGTAAAGTAGACATGTGGAAAATGTTACCTATTAAGTATTTTGTGTGACATACCTCTGTGATTTAAGGGCATAAAAATTCAAAGTTGGAAAATTGCAACATTTTCAAAATTTTCGCCAAATTTCCGTTTTTTTCACAAATAAACGCAAGTTATATCGAAGAAATTTTACCACTATCATGAAGTACAATATGTCACGAGAAAACAGGGTCAGAATCACCAAAATCCGTTGAAGCGTTCCAGAGTTATAACCTCATAAAGGGACAGTGGTCAGAATTGTAAAAATTGGCCCGGTCATTAACGTGCAAACCACCCTCGGGGCTTAAGGGGTTAAAGGGATTGTGCAGGCTTGAGGTTCAATCTGCAGTCATGATGTGACTGCAGACTTGTGAATTCTCTCAGAGTGCACAGTGTGCGCTGTTAGGATTGAGCGGGTGGCCATGTGACTGCAATTATGCGATTTGTATACGTCCACATTCCGACTAGACGTGTCCGGCCTTGCTCAATTCACATTGAGGGTGGACGCGGAAGTCTAGTCGGCATTTGACCGTATGTATGCTAATAGCATACTTGGGGCCATGAGCCCGCCTGCTCCTAGAGAATAATGACAGCACACACGCTGCGATGATTGACAAGTCTGCAGTCACAGAGTGCTTGCAGACTTGAACACCAAGCCTGGACAACCGCTTTAAAATGAAAAATGTTGGCCAAACGTGGGTGCAAAAAAAAGGCCAACCTAGAGATGGTGTACAACTAGACAAAAGTGCCTAAAGATGCACCAAACATAACGGAAGCTACAGGGATGAACTTATGCATTTTCAGAATTTTTTGACGAAAGGCCCCAACTGATCACATTATCAGAAAATTGTCCAAACCCGCTGATTTTAATGAGACCTCCTGAAACTTCCAAGGCAAATGATGTAGGGAGAGAGTAGGAATGAGCCATTGCAAAAATCAATGGCCGATCCTGTTGCTTTCTGGAGAGAGGTGTCTGGCAGAAACTTTCTCCTATTTCATAGTGGAGAACACATGAAGCAAAGCGTTCTGATTTATGGTCAATTTTGGAGTGATGATGGTCTACGAAACAATATTCCATGTGTATGGGACAGCATTAGTAAATCTGCCCTATCTCCTCGGCAATTTTCCAAACTTCCATATAAGTAAAAGGAGAAAGAGGAACTTCTCTACTAACAGCATGGAACGACTGGGTCCCATCCTCTAGAGAGGTCCCACATCTAATAAGACATTTGTATCATATTCTGCAAACTTACAAGTCAGGGCCATTTTGGCAACTCTCAATCGAATAAACGGAGAGAACCGTGAATTGCTCAAAAAGGACATAATGTGGCTCCATGTAACGGAACCATAGTCTAGTCACATCTATCAGTGATTGCTGGATAACAGAAAACTTATGTTTTAGATCTTCCTGAGGAAGTGACATCGATGCGAAACACGCATTAGGGAACGTGGCCACTGTCCAGGTAAGACAGACACAACGGCTGAATGTCATTTTAATTTACTACTTTTGTATCTAACAATAACTGATAGACACTAGACTATGGTCCCATTACATGGACACCCTTTATACATGTTACCCTTGTTATACCTTGTTACCCTTATTGGGCAACATAGTGCTTCAATTTAGTTTAGGGGCAGTAGTTTATAGATAAATCTTTCAATATTATATGAACTTATAACACTAGAATTTGGTTGATTTACAACTTATGTCCTGACCTATTCTCCGGCCTTTTTACCCAGGGGTTCTAATTACCACTTTGCACATGTGCCCTTAATATTCATATACTGTTATTCGTATTCGTATTGATTGTAATTTTTGGTAAGAAATACAATTTTGTAATATTTTTTAGAACATTTGACTCCGGTTCTCCTTGTAAATCACATAATGATGAGTCGCTAATATATTTGTAAGTTAATAATATGGAACTGGTATTTTTGTAAAGGCCATTTTTTTGTGTTGATCCAATGCACACAAAGGAAATAAACATGTGTATAACAAAATGTATAATTGCAATAATCTTCTTGGAGAAATACTTAATTTTCTGGGACATTTTCAAAGGTGCCAACACTTTCGGCCATGACTGTATAGCATAGAAAATGTGGGGGGCATGGCTACTGTGTTTGTTGGGCATGACCCCATTTTCTAGAAGAAGCCTTAGCTGAGGTTTCCTAGAGACAGGAGTATCACGGATTTCCAAAAAAAATAAATAAATCAGCAACACAAATAATACATTCAAGGTGATATTGACATTAAGCTCAGGTAACAAGACATGTATGCGGCATCTGATGGTAACATTTCCTGAATGAAGACGGAAATCAATAGACACGGGGTGTTGTTACACTATAGATTTATATACATTGAGACATGACATGGAGTAAGGTAGAGTACTAAAGGCCCCGTCTCACATAGCGAGATCGCTAGCGAGATCGCTGCTGAGTCACAAGTTTTGTGACGCAACAGCGACCTCCATAGCGATCTCGCTATGTGTGACACGTACCAGCGATCAGGCCCCTGCTGCGAGATCGCTGGTCGTGTCGGAATGGCCTGGACCTTTTTTTGGTCGTTGAGGCCCCGCTGACATCACTGAATCGGTGTGTGTGACACCGATCCAGCGATGTCTTCACTGGTAACCAGGGTAAACATCGGGTTACTAAGCGCAGGGCCGCGCTTAGTAACCCGATGTTTACCCTGGTTACCAGCGTAAATGTAAAAAAAAACAAACAGTACATACTCGCCTTCTGATGTCCGTCAGGTCCCTTGCCGTCTGCTTCCTGCTCTCACTGACTGCCGGCCGTACAGTGAGAAGTGAGAGCACAGCAGTGACGTCACCGCTGCGCTCTGCTCTCACTGTACGGCCGGATCTCAGTCAGAGCAGGAAGCAGACGGCAAGGGACCTGGACACCGAAAGGCGAGTATGTAGTGTTTGTTTTTTTTGGTAACCAGGGTAAACATCGGGTTACTAAGCGCGGCCCTGCGCTTAGTAACCCGATGTTTACCCTGGTTACCCGGGTGCTGCAGGGGGACTTCGGCATCGTTGAAGACAGTTTCAACGATGCCGAAGTCGTTCCCCTGATCGTTGGTCGCTGGAGAGAGCTGTCTGTGTGACAGCTCCCCAGCGACCACACAGCGACTTACCAACGATCACGGCCAGGTCGTATCGCTGGTCGTGATCGTTGGTAAATCGCTTAGTGAGACGGGGCCTTAACACAGATCTACACATCAGCAAATTAGAAAACACAAAACAGCGTAGAACAGCAAGAAACAGTGATATCATCCCATGATAAGGAGAGGAAACAGGAGAAAATGATCGTACTATACTGTACACCCATGAGTAAAAGTCATCTCATCAAAATCCTTAGACCCTTTAAAACATTTATAATAGGAAACTGAGTCATCAGGAAGTCTTTAAAGGGGTTGTCCAGGCTTGGGGTTCAAGTCTGCAGTCACTCTATGCAGTTAGCGCACTGTCAAGATTCTCTGGGGTCGGGAACGGGCGGGGGAGTGACAGCAAGAATGAAATTTACAAATATTCGGTCACGTGCCAACTAGACGTGAGCAGCCTCGCTCAATACAAGTGAACTAAGTGAGGCTGGTGACATCTAGTTGGAATGTGGCGGGAAGTATGCTTCCAGTGCCGGCATCAGAGAATCCTGACAGTACACTTTAGCGATTGCAGCTGCAATTACAGCAAATCCTTAAAAAGTAGCAATCAGAGCTAGATCCGGTCACTGTCGTTACAAGCAAATGGCGCCGTTAAATCAAGCATCATGTTCATTCTTTGGTCAACTTGGTTTGGAAGCCTCCGACTCCTATAATTAGAGTTGAGACAACCTGAACTTAAAAGTTCGGAGTTCGTACCGTACAGCTAGTGTCTGGTGCTAAACACCGAACATAGACATCTCCTGGAAGTCTGTTGCAATGTTCGGAGTTAAGGGTGAAGTCTGGCGAGAAAGAGAGAAAAAGAGAGAGAAAGAGAAAAAGAAAAGAGAAAAAAAAAAGAGAAAAGAGAGAAAAAGAGAGAAAGAAAGAGAGAAAGAGAAAAGAAGAGAGAAAAGAGAAAAAAGAGAAAAGAGAGAAAGCGAAGAAAGAGAGAAACAAAGAGAAAAGAGGAGAGAAAAGAGAAAAAAGAGAAAAGAGAGAAGAGAGTGAGAAGAGAGAAAAGAGGAGAAAGAGAGAAAGAGAAAAGACAGAAAGAGGAAAGAAAAAGAAGAGATAAAAGAGGGAGAAGACAGAGAAAAGACAGAAAAGAGAGAGAAAAGAGAGAAGACAGAGAAAAGACAGAAAAGAGAGAGAAAAGAGAAAAGACAGAGAAAAGACAGAGAAAAGAGAGAAAAGAAAAAAGTGAGAGAAGAGAGAGAAGAGAGAAAAAGAGAGAAGAGAGAAAAAAGTTCTGTTTGAAGTTCGGGTACCAGAACCCACACTTCCACGGGTCTGCTCATCCCTATCTACAATGTAAGATATAGACAAAAGGTGTTGTGAAAACGATGATGAAACCCGGTGACCGTTTCCTGAAGCGGCTTTATGAAGAAAAAAAAAAAACACTTGTATTAAAGACGCACAGACAAAATAGGGGTCTCCTAGGGTTATATTCTTTTACAAGTAGCTAACCAGTATTTATATTATATGGTGGATTGAAAATCTATCTAGATGAGCCGTGGTCTGCTCAGAGAGGTGGTCTTTAAGAAAGGCTTCATATTATTTTTATTATTATTTTCATGCAGCAATCATAATGAAATACACTTGAACGCAGAGTGACCACATGTTCAAATGTCAACCACAGATCTGACATAATTGCAATATCTTTAAGAGTGAATGTGTTCTTTTAAAGTAAAGATTGAATCTAGTTTATCCCCATAGAACGAAAGGGAAAGAAAAAAATGACACATTTAAAGTATTCCGTCAAGCTTCCCTAATGGGAGTTATTTTACGTAAACTCGAACATATATTAGAACAATTTAATATACCAAGGCTCAAGAGGTTATCAGCCGTGCTGTGGTTACCTGTACAAATTTATGTTTACTAAAATGCTATGTCCCAGGAGCTGTGGTATTAATAACCAAGCAGCAAAATTATGTTTCCCTCTTCCTGTCATCCGAGATAAGTAACCATGAATTTGAAGAATATTTCCTCTCATTTTAAAGAAGTTATAGATATCATCTCTCGAGGAGCTTCTCTCAGAAGGCTACAGAAATATTGTTTTCTCGCTGAACTTGTCCTTTGTCCAACAGTGGGAGGAAAAGACAGCTGATATATAAAAGGCGACTTAAAAGTACAGACGGTAAATAATATATAGTAAAAAATATACATAATCACATCATCATTATTATTATTTTGTTGTCCTATTTGCTTACTAATAACCAAGTCCTTATCATTGAGGCTATGTGCCCACCATGCGGATCGGTGTGCGGATTTTTCCGCACTGTTTTTGCAAAATCCGCAGGCAAACCGCACTGCGGAATACCCGCAGATTTACCGTGGATTTTACCTGCGGTTTTACACCTGCGGATTCCTATCATGGAGCAGGTTTAAACTGCTGCGGAATCCGCAGATAGAATTGACATGCTGCGGAAAAAACACCGCTGCGTTTCCACGCGGTATTTTCCGCAGCATGTGCACAGCGGATTTTGTTTTCCATACGTTTACATGGTACTGTACACCGCATGGAAAACAGCTGCAGATCCGCAGCATCAAATCCGCTGTGGATCCGCAGAAAAATCCACAACGTGTGCACATATCCTAAGAACCTAAAATGTTCTAAAAATATTTTCTTATTTAGTTACAAGTTCATTATAATAATAATTAATTATTAGACCGCACATAGATGATCAAACAGGATTAAAATAGAAAAACCAAAAGGCCGGCTCGTAAAGTATTGTTATAAGCCGATACTATACGTTTGATTATAATACACGTTTGATAATAATAGCAGAATAATTGGTCTAAGGCTATGTTCACACCTTGTGTTTTTTATGCTACTTAAAAGCTGTTTTTTTACAATACCAACAAACAATATGAGATTTCAGAAATCTCACACACTTTTTTTTTTTTTCCACCGGACCAAATTGGATAACTGCAGTCTTTTTTTTTTTTTTTCTTTTTTTTAAATCTGAAGCATGTTGATTCTTTCAGCGTTCTTGCAGCATTTTTTCAGCAATGAGTAAGAGGAAAAAAAAAAAAACAGTGCCAAAAAAATGCAACAGCGGTTTTCCCAACATTTCCAAATAGCTTTTGGTGAATAAAACTTTATTAAAAATCTACTGTAAATAATGCGCTTGAAAAAAAATTTTTTTTTATTTAAAAAAAAAAAAAAAGCAGTGAAAACTCTCAAAAACAGGCATCTTGTATGCAGCGTTTTTACTGTTTTGGCCGCAGAAAAAAAAAATGCAGCTTCGTGTGAACCAAGCCTAAGGCTACTTTTCCACTGTGAGCTTTCAGTGAGTTTTTGATTTTGCTCATGTTTGCACTTATTAGGTTACGGTTTACTCATTGCATTTTTGAGTGTTTGGTTTTTTTTACATGTATTTTTTATCGTTTTTTTCTCTTGGTAGATGGGATTTATAGAAATCTTATGCCCACTGTGCTTTTTTTCTACCGAGTGTAAACTGACCTGCGGTGGACGTTTGAAATCCGCACCACTGAGCATCTGCAAAACTGCTGCGCATCAGCCTGGGATGGATGTCTGGGGGCTTTCACAAAATGGCAGAGCCACCGCACCACCGAACCTGCCGCAGCACCCTGGGATGAGTCAGATCATCGCCAGACCACCGAACAACTCCTGTGACCCCGCTCCACCAGCGCTCCCAATCACACCCTTCCCCCCAGTAAGCTGAATTAGTAAGACGGACGCTCATTTGACGCATTATTTTTTTTCCCTACTTTTCTTCTGAAAATTTGGGGTGCGTCTTATGGTCCGCTGCATCTTATAGCTTGAAAAATACATTAATGTGTTAATCTTTAATAATAAAACTAATATTGTAATAGTATAAAATAAATTAAATTAAAAAAAATTTCCATTTTGTGATTTTTTATAACTGTATTTGGATCAATTACGTAGAGCTTCACATCTCTTTTTCCTTTTCATTTTTAGTTCCCAACATGAGCTTGTGGTGCATTTTTGACACAGTGTATATTTGCTGGGTCAAAAACACAGCGTCGTTCAGTTCTAGAAAAATGGATGGGATTTATAGAAATCTCGTGTCCACTGTGATTCTTCTCTACTCAGCATAAACTGACCTGCGGTCTCAAATCCGCAGCGTGTTAAATTCTCTTGCGGGTTCGCTGAGTTTTATGTGCGGAATTTATCCATAGATTTGCATTAGGTGAAGAAAATCCGCAGTTTAAAAAAAACACACATGCGTTTCAAGTTAGTTTCCTTGGTGGAAATGCATGAAAAACCTATGTTATCAGCACCTAAGTATATCAATAAAGTTTTGTCAAACCCAAATACTAGGAAGTATTCAAAACAAAGCAACTTTATTTAAAATATGACACACCAAAAAGAGAGACAAAAAACGTTAAAAAATGTGATAATACACGATAAAAAAAATGCAGAGAAAAACGCAATAAAAATGCAATTATAAACCACAAGTAACCGAATTATAATAATAGGTGGAGAAAATGTGACATCAAAGACTCACCAAAAGCTCATTGTGGAAACATAGCCTCAGGCTCTGTGCATACGGTGAGTTTTTTGCCTCAGCATTTGTAAGCCAAAAACAGGAGTGGATAAAAAATACAGTAGTGGTGATGTGTTTTTATTATACTTTTCCTCTCATTGTTCCACTCCTGGTTTTGGCTTACAAATACTGAGGTAAAATACTGAACATGTGAATGTGGCCTTATAGGTGTTATTCACATGGGTGGTATACGCTATGAAATCCTAAGGCCACATTCACACTTTTCGTATTTGGTCAGTATTTTACCTCAGTATTTGTAAGCCATAATCAGGAGAGGAACAATGAGAGGGAAAGTATAATAGAAACATATGCTCCACTTCTGTATTTATCACCCACTCCTGGTTTTGGCTTACAAATGATGAGGTAAAAAAACTCACCAAATACTCAATGTGAGTGGCCTAAGTGTCAAAAACTGCTCAAAATTCTGTTGCGGTAATGTTGTGGATTTGGCTACTTTCACACTAGCGTCGTGCACTGCACGTCGCTATGCGTCGTTTTGTTGAAAAAACGCATCCTGCAAAAGTGCTTGCAGAATGCGTTTTTTCTCCATTGACTTGCATTAGCGACGCAATGCGACGCATTGCTACACGTCGCAACTGTCGTGCGACGGTTGCGTCAGACCATCGCCACCAAAAAACGTTGCATGTAACTTTTTTGGTGCGTCGTGTCCAGCATTTCCGACCGCGCATGCACGGCCGGAACTCTGCCCCGTCCTCCCCGCACCTCACAATGGGGCAGCGGATGCGTTGAAAAACAGCATCCGCTGCCCCCGTTGTGCGGCGCTTCCACAGTATGCGTCGGTGCGCCGCAACGTCGCATTGCGACGTGCAGTGCACGACGCTAGTGTGAAAGTAGCCTTTGCTGCACATATCACTCTTTGCATCATATACGCCTATGGGAACATGCCCCATCTGTAAAAAAAAACCAAAACTCTACAATCAACTTTAATTCCCTGCATCATGCCATGAGTTTCTTGGATTTTTAATCTTTTTCAATAAAATATCTTTCATATTTGTACAATCATTGCCAGAAGCTGGAATTTTTCTCGTTTGTGCTTCAACTTAAATTTTATCGGATTTAGGCCCAGATTCAGCATATGCAACTTTTTGGAAGTATTTATTTTCTTTTTTTGCCCTTGTGGTTTTCGTTGTTGCGTTTTTTTTGTTTGTTTTTTTTTTTGGGGGGGGGGTTTAAGGCCAAACTCAAAATAAGAAAATGCTCCTATTTTGTCTTTGACCCGTTTTGCAACTCTTTAGTGCAAAATGTCAGACATTTAAAAACAAATGCCCCCAAAAAAATTGCCTTAAGATAAATGGCGTCCATAAAAATTACTATGGGGGTGATGGAAGGGGGAATAACGGAGTACATTTATGCCAAATTTGCAACTTCATAAAAAGAAAACTTGAAAAAAGGGCAGGTTGTTTAATGATTGTATCACAAGTCAAAAACTCATACAAAAAAATAAGAAATAATTCATTGGACTCCAAGAAGCACTGCAGAAGAAAAATCAGATGTGAGGAATAAAATGAACTGATTTTATAAGAGCTACGCGTTTCGGAGCCCCTTCTTTCGCAAATCAAAAAGTCATGAATTGAGAAGCATTCACGCCCAAAAAAAATGTTGAAAATACAATGATGAGTTGAACACTAAATCTTTCTTCTTACTGTCAAGTTAGATTCTGTTTTTTAAAAAATGAAGATCGAGATGTCATACTATTCCAGACGTCAAAAGTACGAGCAGCATTGTGAACGTCTGTTCCACCACCTTTCCAGGATTGCTACTTCCTATAGGTGGCACTAGAGTTCTAGAGGTCTAGTCTTCCTCTCTGAAGAGACAATTTGCATATTTAAAAGTCTCCGCATCTTGGCATGTCAGGCTTGACATGTCACTCTCCCTGCAAGGAGAAACGTTACCCCTTGTATCCGGGTCAGACGCCTCTCACCCAGCCAAACCAGATCTCACCCTTTGCACTGGCGAGGGGCAGTACCCCGAAACAGTGTCTACAAATCGAGATTCTGGTTTTAGCTTTTATCCTACATCATGTGACAAGACAATTGACTTTTATGATTGCTACTTCCTATGGGTGGCGCAAGAGTTCTAGTCCTCTTCCTCTCTGAACAGGCAATTTGCATATTTCCTAAAGGAGCATTGTAAGGCTTAAAAGTATCCTCACCTCGGCATATCAGGCTTGACATGTCACTCTCCGCGAGGAGAATCGCTACCCCTAGGACCACCATACCAGTAAACGCACTACAAGAATACAAGCACCTGATCAAACCCCATTGAAATCAAGTGTGTTCTTGGCAATTTGGGTCCTCCTGACAGTAGACCCGCCGCAGCATCATGGCTTCTTTTATACACAGTTGCATAAAGTGTCATACCGCGGATGTGACATTTGCAGCGCCGGTCAATTTATGATGTGGATTTTCTCCACGGCGTTTGCAAAATATCATCGACGATGCAGCAAATATTCTGTCCTGATTTTCATTATTATTATTATTATTATTATTATTAATTATTATAGCGCCATTTATTCCATGGCGCTTTACATGTGAGGAGGGGTATACATAATAAAAACAGGTACAATAACCTTGAACAATACAAGTCACAACTGGTACAGGAGGAGAGAGGACCCTGCCCGCGAGGGCTCACAATCTACAAGGGATGGGTGAGGATACAGTAGGTGAGGATAGAGCTGGTCGTGCAGTGGTTTGGTCGATCGGTGGTTACTGCAGGTTGTAGGCTTGCCGGAAGAGGTAGGTCTTCAGGTTCTTTTTGAAGGTTTCGATGGTAGGCAAGAGTCTATGTTGTGGTAGAGAGTTCCAGAGTAGGGGTGATACGCGAGAGAAATCTTTATGCGATTGTGGGAAGAGGAGATAAGAGGGGAGTAGAGAAGGAGATCTTGTGAGGATCGGAGGTTGCGTGCAGGAAAGTACTGGGAGACGAGGTCACAGATGTATGGAGGAGACAGGTTGTGGGTGGCTTTGTATGTCATGGTTAGGCTTTTGTACTGGAGTCTCTGGGTAATGGGGAGCCAGTGAAGGGATTGACAGAGGGGAGAGGCCGGGGAATAGCGGGGGGACAGGTGGATTAGTCGGGCAGCAGAGTTTAGAATAGATTGGAGGGGTGCGAGAGTGTTAGAGGGGAGGCCACAGAGCAGGAAGTTACAGTAGTCGAGGCGGGAGATGATGAGGGCATGGACTAGGGTTTTTGCAGATTCTTGGTTTAGGAATGTACGGATCCGTGAAATACTTTTGAGTTGAAGGCAGCAGGAAGTGGAAAGGACTTGGATACGCGGTTTGAAGAAGAGATCAGTGTCAAGGATTACCCAGAGACAGCGAGCTTCTGGGACTGGGGAGAGTGGGCAGCCATTTTTGCATGTGTGAACATGCTCCAAGCGTCTACCCTGCAGTCCTGTCCTTCTAGGAAGATCAAGACGGATGGCGTCCATGGTGCAGAGTCCATGGTGCAGAGCAGCTCAATCTGTGCAGGTACCAAACACGGTGGCATCGGCAGCTGCGGCTTTTCGAAACAGCTCTTTAAATATACGGAATTTTTTCTATACTTGAAAAAGACAGATCCATAGTAAGAAAAGAAAAAAAGGAATAGTGATGCCTATTACCGGCCATGTCAGACTGAGTACAATTTACACAGCAGCATCAATCATGTCAAGTGGGGACTTAACACCAACCGCTGGACACCGGGGAATACCAAATCTCGTTACGTGAACTCTCTTGTAAAGCATTTACAGTGCACCTGCGGGGGGCGACGAGGCCGCTGAAACTTACTTTTAGTACAGGACCAGCAGCCGCTCTTGTAGTCAATGACGAAGCTCTGCCTACGAAAAAAAAAGGGGAAAAAAAAACTGCAAATGACAAATACTGTCAGCGAACGATAAGCCCAAATGTCATATACGGAGCATGTCAATGTTATCACCGCCGCCGCCACGTATCTATAATGTGCTGCATGAGAAAAATGGGCTCTGGGCTTCAGAGTATAATATCACAGACTAGGAGATTTCTCTCTAAATATATTTTTCCTAGAGCAAAAACAGGAATTTCAGGGTTCAGCGGGTCATCTATCATCTGTAATGAGTCATAATCAACAGATGAAGCTCGCTGAAGTCCCCTCTCATCGTGGAGCAGCAGAACTTTGATCTGCGGATAACGATCTACTGTAAGACATAACGGAGCCTGTAAAAACATGGCATATAAATAAACAGCGCCTTAATGCTGCAGATAATCAGAGTGCCAGCCTTTCACACAAGTGCCAGCATTTTTCTCTTTAAAGGAGAAGATCAGATCTATGATCTCCACTTCCCCATATATCATCCATCAAGTCCCTTAATATAGTATTTTTTTTGTTATTTTTGAAGAACGGAATATGAAAGCATTTTTTTTATACTGAAATCTCCCAACGTTTAGTTTTTAATTAAATTTAATATTGCCTGTTATCAGCCACCTAAGCAAAAGACTCCTTGATATTTCCTACAAAAGGACTGAAAGTAAATCCCATCCCATTTACTCTATCGCAAGCGCCACTGCCGGGAAAAGGCACTCGGCTTCCCTCAGCCGCCCCCCAGAGCGGAGGCACTTATGTGCTCATGTCATGACGAGGCATTTTATAGCCCCAGGATCGGAAAGAGGTTGGACCCCACCAATCCACAAGTTATCACCTATCCTGTGATAGGTGATGGCTTCACAGGTTAGGTATAACTCCTTAAGGGGTTGTCCAGTCCAACATTTGAAGAAATTACTGTAGAGGTAAAAATGTACCTCCCAGTAAATAAAGCCCCCACCACATTGGTACGCATGCTCCCCGCAGGCGTTTATTTTCCTGGAGCGATGACGTGTCATATATCCACATGAACCACTGAAGCTGATCACAGGCCTCCATGAAATCATTATCAAGACAGCGGTCACATGGATATATAGCATGACATTGCTCCAGGAGAAAAGATACGGTCAGGAAGTCCCACTGGAATTTTAATAGGTGAGCAATGGCAGTTTTTTAAATTGGAATATTTGGTGCAGTTATTATACTTTCTTCAACTGCCAAACAACCCTTTTAGACGTAGACAATTGCCACGGATGGGTGGTAAAAGTTCTGAACAAAAACAAAAACTAGAGTACTGTAAAGTTGTTGGTTGACATACATTTTGAAAACAACCAACCTCAACCTGGCGAATTCTCCCTATACCGTGCTTAGGGAAAGACCTGTCAATCATTGGGAGACCTTTCAGTCATTGGGACTGGGGCATGTAGAAGTCGTTGGGGATCGTCTTTTGACTAGTCCTTCGAGACTCATAGTCCCCGGCCAACTTTACAAAGCAAGTTTTCTCTATAACAAAGCAGCATTTTAGAGTAGCACATACAGTTAGGTCCATATATATTTGGACAGAGACGACATTTTTCTAATTTTGGTTATAGACATTACCACAATGAATTTTAAGCAAAACAATTCAGATGCAGTTGAAGTTCAGACTTTCAGCTTTCATTTGAGGGTATCCACATTAAAATTGGATGAAGAGTTTAGGAGTTTCAGCTCCTTAACAAGTGCCACCCTGTTTTTAAAGGGACCAAAAGTAATTGGACAATTGACTCCAAGGCTATTTCATGGACAGGTGTGGGCAATCCCTTCGTTATGTCATTCTAAATTAAGCAGATAAAAGGCCTGGAGTTGATTTGAGGTGTGGTGCTTGCATTTGGAAGGTTTTGCTGTGAAGTAAACATGCGGTCAAAGGAGCTCTCCATGCAAGTGAAACAAGCCATCCTTAACCCCTTCATGACCTTGCCGTTTTTTGCAATTCTGACCAGTGTCCTTTTATGAGGTAATAACTCAGGAACGCTTCAACGGATCCTAGCGATTCTGAGATTGTTTTTTCGTGACATATTGGGCTTCATGTTAGTGGTAAATTTAGGTCGATAATTTCTGAGTTTATTTGTGAAAAAAACGGAAATTTGGCAAAAATTTTGAAAATTTCGCAATTTTCACATTTTGAATTTTTATTCTGTTAAACCAGAGAGTTATGTGACACAAAATAGTTAATAAATAACATTTCCCACATGTCTACTTTACATCAGCACAATTTTGGAAACAATTTTTTTTTTTCCTAGGAAGTTATAAGGGTTAAAATTTGACCAGTGATTTCTAATTTTTACAACAAAATTTACAAAACCATTTTTTTTAGGGACCACCTCACATTTGAAGTCAGTTTGAGGGTTCTATATGGCTGAAAATACCCAAAAGTGACACCATTCTAAAAACTGCACCCCTCAAGGTGCTCAAAACCACATTCAAGAAGTTTATTAACCCTTCAGGTGTTTCACAGCAGCAGAAGAAACATGGAAGTAAAAAATGAACATTTAACTTTTTAGTCACAAAAATGATCTTTTAGCAACAATTTTTTTATTTTCCCAAGGGTAAAAGGAGAAACTGGACCACGGACGTTGTTGTCCAATTTGTCCTGAGTACGCTGGTACCTCATATGTGGGGGTAAACCACTGTTTGGGCGCACGGCAGGGCTCGGAAGGGAAGGAGCGCCATTTGACTTTTTCAATGAAAAATTGGCTCCAATCTTTAGCGGACACCATGTCGCGTTTGGAGAGCCCCCGTGTGCCTAAACATTGGAGCTTCCCCACAAGTGACCCCATTTTGGAAACTAGACCCCCCAAGGAACTTATCTAGAAGCATAGTGAGCACTTTAAACCCCCAGGTGCTTCACAAATTGATCCGTAAAAATGAAAAAGTACTTTTTTTTCACAAAAAAATTATTTTAGCCTCAATTTTTTCATTTTCACATGGGCAACAGGATAAAATGGATCATAAATTTTGTTGGGCAATTTCTCCTGAGTACACCAATACCTCACATGTGGGGGTAAACCACTGTTTGGGCACATGGTAAGGCTCGGAAGGGAAGGAGCGCCATTTGACTTTTTGAATGAAAAATTATCTCCATCGTTAGCGGACACCATGTCGCGTTTGGAAAGCCCCTGTGTGCCTAAACATTGGAGCTCCTCCACAAGTGACCCCATTTTGGAAACTAGACCCCCCAAGGAACTCATCTAGAGGCATAGTGAGCACTTTAAACCCCCAGGTGCTTCACAAATTGATCCGCAAAAATGAAAAAGTACTTTTTTTTCACACAAAATTTCTTTTAGCCTCAATTCTTTCATTTTCACATGGGCAACAGGATAAAATGGATCCTAAAATTAGTTGGGCAATTTCTCCTGAGTATGCCGATACCTCATATGTGGGGGTAAACCACTGTTTGGGTGCACGGAAAGGCTCGGAAGGGGAGGCGTGCCATTTGACTTTTTGAATGGAAAATTAGCTCCAATCGTTAGCGGACACCATGTCGCGTTTGGAGAGCCCCTGTGTGCCTAAACATTGGAGCTCCCCTACAAGTGACCCCATTTTGGAAACTAGACCCCCTAAGGAACTTATCTAGATGCATAGTGAGCACTTATAACCCCCAGGTGCTTCACAGAAGTTTATAACGCAGAGCCGTGAAAATAAAAAAATAATTTTTCTTTCCTCAAAAATGATTTTTAGCCCAGAATTTTTTATTTTCCCAAGGGTAATAGGAGAAATTGGACCCCAAATGTTGTTGTCCAGTTTGTCCTGAGTACGATGATACCCCATATGTGGGGGTAAACCACTGTTTGGGCGCACGGCAGGGCTCGGAAGGGAAGGCACGCCATTTGGCTTTTTGAATGGAAAATTAGCTCCAATCATTAGCGGACACCATGTCGCGTTTGGAGAGCCCCTGTGTGCCTAAACACTGGAGCTCCCGCACAAGTGACCCCATTTTGGAAACTAGACCTCCCAAGAAACTAATCTAGATGTGTGGTGAGCACTTTGAACCCCCAAGTGCTTCACAGAAGTTTATAATGCAGAGCCATGAAAATAAAAAATAATTTTTCTTTTCTCAAAAATGATTTTTTAGCCCACAATTTTTTATTTTCCCAAGGGTAACAGGAGAAATTGGACCCCAAAAGTTGTTGTCCAGTTTCTCCTGAGTACGCTGATACCCCATATGTGGGGGTAAACCACTGTTTTGGCACACGTCGGGGTTCGGAAGGAAAGTAGTGACGTTTTGAAATGCAGACTTTGATGGAATGCTCTGCGTGCGTCACGTTGCGTTTGCAGAGCCCCTGATGTGCCTAAACAGTAGGAACTCCCCACAATTGACTCCATTTTGGAAACTAGACCCCCAAGGGAACTTATCTAGATGTGTAGTGAGCACTTTGAACCCCCAAGTGCTTCACAGAAGTTTATAACGCAGAGCCGTGAAAATAAAAAATGTGTTTCCTTTCCTCAAAAATATTTTTTTAGCCCAGAATTTTTTTATTTCTGCAAGAGTAACAGGAGAAATTGGACCCCAAAAGTTGTTGCCCAGTTTCTCCTGAGTACGCTGATACCCCATATGTGGGGGTAAACCACTGTTTTGGCACACGTCGGGGTTCGGAAGGGAAGTAGTGACGTTTTGAAATGCAGACTTTGATGGAATGCTCTGCGGGCGTCAGGTTGCGTTTGCAGAGCCCCTGATGTGCCTAAACAGTAGGAACTCCCCACAATTGACTCCATTTTGGAAACTAGACCCCCAAGGGAACTTATCTAGATGTGTGGTGAGCACTTTGAACCCCCAAGTGCTTCACAGAAGTTTATAACGCAGAGCCGTGAAAATAATAAATGTGTTTCCTTTCCTCAAAAATATTTTTTTAGCCCAGAATTTTTTATTTTTGCAAGAGTAACAGGAGAAATTGGACCCCAAAAGTTGTTGTCCAGTTTCTCCTGAGTACGCTGATACCCCATATGTGGGGGTAAACCACTGTTTGGGCACATGCCGGGGCTCGGAATGGAAGTAGTGACGTTTTGGAATGCAGACTTTGATGGAATGGTCTGCGGGCATCATGTTACGTTTGCAGAGCCCCTGATATGCCTAAACAGTAGAAACCCCCCACAAGTGACCCCATTTTGGAAACTAGACCCCCAAAGGAACTTATCTAGATGTGTGGTGAGCACGTTCAACCCCCAAGTGCTTCACAGAAGTTTGCAACGCAGAGCCGTGAAAATAAAAAATCATTTTTCTTTCCTCAAAAAAGATGTTTTAGCAAGCAATTTTTTATTTTCACAAGGGTAACAGGAGAATTTGGACCCCAATATTTGTTGCTCAGTTTGTTGTGAATACGCTGATACCCCATATGTGGGGGTAAACCACTGTTTGGGCACACGTCAGGGCTCGGAAGGGAAGTAGTGACATTTGAAATGCAGACTTTGATGGAATGGTCTGCGGGCGTCACATTGCATTTGCAGAGCCCCTGATGTGCCTAAACAGTAGAAACACCCCACAAGTGACCCCATTTTGGAAACTAGACCCCCAAAGGAACTTATCTAGATGTGTGGTGAGCACTTTCAACCCCCAAGTGCTTCACAGAAGTTTATAACGCAGAGCCGTGAAAATAAAAAATAATTGTTCTTTCCTCAAAAATTATGTTTTAGCAAGTAATTTTTTATTTTTGCAAGGGTAACAGGAGAAATTGGACCGCAACAGTTGTTGCCCAGTTTGTCCTGAGTACGCTGGTACCCCAAATGTGGGGGTAAACCACTGTTTGGACGCACGTCGGGGCTTGGAAGGGCGGGAGCACCATTTGACTTTTTGAACGCAAGATTGGCTGGAATCAATGGTGGCGCCATGTTGCGTTTGGAGACCCCTGATGTGCCTAAACAGTGGAAACCCCTCAATTCTAACTTCAACACTAACCCCAACACACCCCTAATCCTAATCCCAACTGTAGCCATAACCCTAATCACAACCCTAACCCCAACACACCCCTAACCACAACCCTAACCGCAACACACCCGTAACCCTAATTCCAACCCTAATCCTAACCCTAATCCCAACCGTAACCCTAATCCCAACCCTAACCACAACTGTAACCCCAACACACCCCTAACCCTATCCGTAACCCTAACCACAAGCCTAATCTTAACCCTATTTCAAACCCTAGCCCTAATTCCAACCCTAACTCTAATTCCAACCCTAACCCTAAGGCTATGTGCCCACGTTGCGGATTCGTGTGAGATCTTTCCGCACGATTTTTGAAAAATCTGCAGGTAAAAGGCACTGCGTTTTACCTGCGGATTTACAGCAGATTTCCAGTGTTTTTTTGTGCGGATTTCACCTGCGGATTCCTATTGAGGAACAGGTGTAAAACGCTGCGGAATCCGCACAAAGAATTGACATGCTGCGGAAAATACAATGCAGCGTTTCTGCACGGAATTTTCCGCACCATGGGCACAGCGGATTTGGTTTTCCTTAGGTGTACATGGTACTGTAAACCTGATGGAAAACTGCTTCGAATTCGCAGCGGCCAATCCGCTGCGGATCCGCGGCCAATCCGCTGCGGATCCGCGGCCGATCCGCTCTGTGTGCACATGCCATAACCCTACCCCTAACCCTAACCCTACCCGTAACCCTAACCCTACCCCTAGTTCTAACCCTAACCCTAGTGGAAAAAGAAAAAAAAATATTTTCTTTATTTTATTATTGTCCCTACCTATGGGGGTGATAAAGGGGGGGGGTTTATTTATTATATTTTTTATTTTGATCGCTGTGTTAGAACCTACCACAGCGATCAAAATGTACCTGTAATGAATCAGCCAGCCGGCAGATTCGGCGGGCGCACTGAGCATGCGCCCGCCATTTTGGAAGATGGCGGCGCCCAGCGAGGAGACGGACCGACACCGGGAGCCTCGGTAAGTATAAGGGGGGGAGATCGGGCACGGGGGGGGGCGTCGGAGCACCGGGGGGTGACATAGGAGCAGGGGGGGGAGCGGGCAGGAGGACGGGGGAGCGGAGCACAGGACGGAGGGGACCGGACCCCATAACGGAGCACTGGGGGGGCGATCGGTGGGGTGGGGGGGGTCACTTCAGGTTTTCCAGCCATGGCCGATGGTATTGCAGCATCGGCCATGGCTGGATTGTAATATTTCACCAGTTTTTTAGGTGAAATATTACAAATCGCTCTGATTGGCAGTTTCACTTTCAACAGCCAATCAGAGCGATCGTAGCCACGGGGGGGTGAAGCCACCCCCCCTGGGCTGAAGTACCACTCCCCCTCTCCCTGCAGATCGGGTAAAATAGGAGTTAACCCCTTCACCCGATCTGCAGGGACGCGATCATTCCATGACGCCACATAGGCGTCATGGGTCGGGAAGGGGTTAAGCTGCGAAAACAGAAAAAAAAAACATCCGAGAAATTGCTACAATATTAGGAGTGGCAAAATCAACAGTTTGATACATCCTGAGAAAGAAAGAAAGCACTGGTGAACTCATCAATGCAAAAAGACCTGGGCGCCCACGGAAGACAACAGTGGTGGATGATCGCAGAATAATCTCCATGGTGAAGAGAAACTTCTTCACAACAGCCAACCAAGTGACCAACACTCTCCAGGAGGTCGGCGTATCAATATCCAAATCTACCATAAAGAGAAGACTGCATGAAAGTAAATACAGAGGGTTCACTGCACGGTGCAGCCACTCATAAGCATCAAGAATAAAAAGGCTAGACTGGACTTTGCTAAAAAACATCTAAAAAAGCCAACACAGTTCTGGAAGAACATTCATTGGACAGATGAAACCAAGATCAACCTCTACCAGAATGATGGAAAGAGAAAAGTATGGCAAAGGCGTGGTACAGCTCATGATCCAAAGCATACCACATCATCTGTAAAACATGGCAGAGGCAGTGTGATGGCTTGGGCATGCATGGCTGCCAGTGGCACTGGGTCACTAGTGTTTATTGATGATGTGACACAGGACAGAAGCAGCCGAATGAATTCTGAGGTATTCAGAGCCGCCATACTGTGTGCTCAGATCCAGCCAAATGCCGCCAAACTGATTGGTCGTCGTTTCATACTACAGATGGACAACGACTCAAAACATAAAGCCAAAGCAACCCAGGAGTTTATTAAAGCAAAGAAGTGGAATATTCTTGAATGGCCAAGTCAGTCACCTGATCTCAACCCAATTGAGCAGCATTTCACTTGTTAAAGACTAAACTTCAGACAGTAAGGCCCACAAACAAACAGCAACTGAAAACCACCGCAGTGAAGGCCTGGCCGAGCATCAAAAAGGAGGAAACACAGCGTCTGGTGATGTCCATGAGTTCAAGACTTCAGGCAGTCATTGCCAACAAAGGGTTTTCAACCAAGTACTAGAAATGAACATTTTATTTAAAACTAGCTGTACTACCCGGCTTCGCCCGGGTTAATGACTGCTGTTAGCAAAATAGAATGTGTTAACAAAAATTTATTCTGCACACAAAAACCACAAAACAAATAGATAGAAATGTAATTATTAAAAGGCAAAAACCAAGCTAATAGAAGAATTTCACAACATATATTAGCTTTGTGATACTGAGAATGTCTTTGTTGCCTATATTAACCAATCAGAGCTCAGGTTAATTAACTGTAGCAAAATAGAAGCTGAGCTGTGATTGGTTGCTATTGGCAGCCTGATAAATCCCCAGCCAACAGGAAGCCCTCCCCCCTGGCAGTATATATTAGCTCACACATACACATAATAGACAGGTCATGTGACTGACAGCTGCCGTATTTCCTATATGGTACATTTGTTGCTCTTGTAGTTTGTCTGCTTATTAATCAGATTTTTATTTTTGAAGGACAATACCAGACTTGTGTGTGTTTTAGGGCGAGTTTCATGTGTCAAGTTGTGTGTGTTGAGTTGCGTGTGGCGACATGCATGTAGCGACTTTTGTGAGATGAGTTTTGTGTGGCGACATGCGTGTAGCAACATTTTGTGTGTCGAGTTGCATGTGACAGGTTAGTGTAGCAAGTTGTGTGCAGCAAGATTTGTGCATGGCGAGTTTTGCGCGTGGCGAGTTTTAGGTGTGGTGCGTTTTGAGTATGTGCAAGTTTTGTGTGAGGCAACTTTTGCATGTGGTGCAACTTTTGTACATGTGGCAATTTTTCTGTGTGTGCAAGTTTTGCATGAGGTGAGTTTTCCATGAGGTGAGTTTTGCGCGTTGCGAGTTTTGAGTGGTGACTTTTGTGTTTCGACTTTTATGTGGCGAGGTTGGTGTGTGTGTGGTGAATTGTGTGCTGAGGGTCGTATATGTGTTCAAGCACGTGGTAGTGTGTGGTGCATTTTGTGTTTGTGTTCATATCCCCGTGTGTGGTGAGTATCCCATGTCAGGGCCCCACCTTAGCAACTGTACGGTATATACTCTTTGGTGCCATCGCTCTCATTCTTTAAGTCCTCATTGTTCACATCTGGCAGCTGTCAATTTTCCTCCAACACTTTTCCCTTCACTTTTTCCCCATTATGTAGATAGGGGCAAAATTGTTTGGTGAATTGGAAAGCGCGGGGTTAAAATTTCACCTCACAACATAGCCTATGACGCTCCCGGGGTCCAGACGTGTGACTGTGCAAAATTTTGTGGCTGTAGCTGCGACGGTGCAGATGCCAATCCCGGACATACACACATACATACATACATACATACACACATTCAGCTTTATATATTAGATATACCTGTATGTAATCTCCTGTATATAGTATATATCTGTGTGTCATCTCCTCCTGTATATAGTATATACCTGTATGTCATCTCCTCCTATACATAGCATATACCTGTATGTCATCTCCTCCTGTATATACTATATACCTGTAGGTAATCTGCTCTGCTCCTGTATATAGTATATACCTGTGTGTCATCTCCTCCTGTATGTAGTATGTACCTGCATGTCATCTCCTCCTCTATATAGTATATACCTGTGTGTCATCTCTCCTGTATATAGTATATATCTGTGTGTCATCTCCTCCTGTATATAGTATATAGCTGTATGTCATCTCCTCCTGTATTAGCCCTCGTTCACATGTTATTTGGTCAGTATTTTTACCTCAGTATTTTTAAGCTAAAATGGCAGCCTGATAAATCCCCAGCCAACAGTAAGCCCACCCCCTGGCAGTATATATTAGCTCACACATACACATAATAGACTGGTCATGTGACAGCTGCCGGATTCCTATATGGTACATTTGTTGCTCTTGTAGTTTGTCTGCTTATTAATCAGATTTTTATTTTTGAAGGATAATACCAGACTTGTGTGTGTTTTAGGGCGAGTTTCGTGTGTCAAGTTGTGTGTGTTGAGTTGCGTGTGGCGACATGCATGTAGGGACTTTTGTGAGATGAGTTGTGTGGCGACATGCGTGTAGCAACTTTTTGTGCGTCGAGTTGCATGTGACAGGTTAGTGTAGCAAGTTGTGTGCAGCAAGTTTTGCGCATGGCGAGTTTTGCGCGTGGCGAGTTTTATGTGTGGTGCCTTTTGAGTATGTGCAAGTTTTGTGTGAGGCAACTTTTGCATGTGTTGCAACTTTTGTGCATGTGGCAATTTTTCTGCGTGTGCAAGATTTGCGTGTGGCGAGTTTTCCATGAGGTGAGTTTTGCACGTGTGGCGAGTTTTGCATGTGGAGAGTTTTGCGCGTGGCGAGTTTTGAGCGGCGACTTTTGTGTTTCTACTTTTATGTGGCGAGGTTGGTGTATGTGTGGTGAAATGTGCGCTGAGGGTGGTATATGTGTTTGAGCACGTGGTAGTCTGTGGCGCATTTTGTGTGTGTTCATATCCCCGTGGTGGTGTGGCGATTATCCCATGTTGGGGCACCACCTTAGCAACTGTACAGTATATACTCTTTGGCGCCATCGCTGTCATTCTTTAAGTCCCCCTTGTTCACATCTGGCAGCTGTTAATTTGCCTCCAACACTTTTCCTTTCATTTTTTCCCCATTATGTAGATAGGGGCAAAATTGTTTGGTGAATTGGAAAGCGCGGGGTTAAAATTTCACCTCACAACATAGCCTATGACGCTCTCGGGGTCCAGACGTGTGACTGTGCAAAATTTTGTGGCTGTAGCTGCGACGGTTCAGATGCCAATCCCGGACATACATACATACATACATACATACACACACACACACATTCAGCTTTATATATTAGATTATTTAATCTGTCCAATTACTTTTGGTCCCTTTAAAAACAGGGAGGCACATGTTAAGGAGTTGAAACTCCTAAACCCTTCATCCAATTTTAATGTGGATACCCCCAAATGAAAGCTGAAAGTCTGAACTTCAACTGCATCTGAATTGTTTTGTTTAAAATTCATTGTGGTAATGTCTATAACCAAAATTGGAAAAATGTTGTCTGTGTCCAAATATACACTCACCGGCCACTTTATTAGGTACACCATGCTAGTAACGGGTTGGACCCCCTTTTGCCTTCAGAACTGCCTCAATTCTTCGTGGCATAGATTCAACAAGGTGCTGGAAGCATTCCTCAGAGATTTTGGTCCATATTGACATGATGGCATCACACAGTTGCCGCAGATTTGTCGGCTGCACATCCCAAAGATGCTCCATACAAGGCAGGATGGATCCATGCTTTCATGTTGTTTACGCCAAATTCTGACCCTACCATCCAAATGTCGCAGCAGAAATCGAGACTCATCAGACCAAGCAACGTTTTTCCAATCTTCTACTGTCCAATTTCGATGAGCTTGTACAAATTGTAGCCTCAGTTTCCTGTTCTTAGCTGAAAGGAGTGGTACCCGGTGTGGTCTTCTGCTGCTGTAGCCCATCTGCCTCAAAGTTCGACGCACTGTGCGTTCAGAGATGCTCTTAGGCCTACCTTGGTTGTAACGGGTGGCGATTTGAGTCACTGTTGCCTTTCTATCAGCTCGAACCAGTCTGCCCATTCTCCTCTGACCTCTGGCATCAACAAGGCATTTCCGCCCACAGAACTGCCGCTCACTGGATTTTTTTTCTTGTTCGGACCATTCTCTGTAAACCCTAGAGATGGTTGTGCGTGAAAATCCCAGTAGATCAGCAGTTTCTGAAATACTCAGACCAGCCCTTCTGGCACCAACAACCATGCCACGTTCAAAGGCACTCAAATCACCTTTCTTCCCCATACTGATGCTCGGTTTGAACTGCAGGAGATTGTCTTGACCATGTCTACATGCCTAAATGCACTGAGTTGCCGCCATGTGATTGGCTGATTAGAAATTAAGTGTTAACAAGAAGTTGGACAGGTGTACCTAATAAAGTGGCCAGTGAGTGTATATGGACCTAACTGTACGTACAGCAGTTCAGTAACTCAGCACGTGTCCGATTTATCCTGCTAGTGATTTAGGCAGCATGAATCAGATGATCCGTACTTTCAAGTAACTTTTCAGAACAAGCAATCCGGTCTGTGCATGAGGAATAGCTGCATTTCTAGCCATTATATGACTTGTATCCTGCATTTTCATCACTTTATTCCTTGTCAGGCTCTATTTTTAATTTGCAATCTTCTCTGACCTGGGGGTGTTGAACTAGCTGTTGTGATGTCTCCAATACAACCACATACAGACGGGAAGGGTTCCTACTCTCTATTTCGTCATTCATTTTTTAGCACACAGAAAGAAGCAGCAGCAGTATGGAGGACATTACTGAGCAACAGTGATCAGTGTACATATTAATCCAGCTTTGGGGTGAGGTAAAAGACTTGTTATAAAGCTCAGCACAATCTTTCTGTGTCTCCCACTGCTTGTTTCCTCACTCTGCTCCTTTCTCCTCCTCCCCTCTCTATAGAGTATACTGGACTGTGTTATATGACACTTTATCATAGTAGCAGTCAATCTTGTCTGAGCAAGATAGATTTGAGGGGAAAGGTAGCATAATGTATAGAATATGTTTTGTGGGATATTAAGAGCCCAAATTTAAGAAAAGAAAAGGAAAGGTTGGACAAATCTGTATGAATGAGGGTTGTCCAATTGGAACACAACTGTTAAATAAATCACTTAAAGGGGATTTTCTGGTTTCAGAAAACCACGTTTCCCCCAGCAATAGTTTGTTTTAAGAAAATAGTTCTTTATATGCAGCATTGAGTCTTCGCCGTCTGTTTCTGTGTGAATGTCTGATGTCACATTGACAGTGCTGCAGATAGTGAACTCAGCAGATTGTGCCATCAACTCGAGCAGAACCACTGAGCTCAGTTATTGGCTGAAAAGAAATCAGCGCTGCAGATAATAAGGGTGCTTTCACATTTTGCATACCTTCACGTTCGTTGGCTCCATCGGGGTTTAAGTCTGAACCCTCCGGCAAAATGGGATTCAGACGTATGCGTCAATGGGACCATAATAGTGCCGAGCTATGTTGTGCATTATTTTCTAACGTATACGCCTACTGAAGGTAGACACCTAGATGCAGTCTACTACGTCTAAGTGTCCGCCTTCGGTAGGCTTATACGCCCGAAAATGATACACGTCAGAGAGAATGTTCGCTCTGCCAGCACCATTATAGTCTATGGAACCCATCCGAATCCAGTTTTCTGGAGGGTTCAGACACAAGTCCCGACGGGACCCACGAACGTGAAGATAAATGCAATATGAATGCACCCTAACAGACACGGGGAGCAGAGGCGCAGTCTCAGGGGAGGGTTTTTAAAACAAACTCTGGCCGGGGAACAGAGGTTTTCGAAAACCACTTCAAGAGAAATGCAAATAAAATGTCTCTTAAATACTAACTCATAGAGAACGTAAATCGGTACGCGGTGCGTAGGAGTGGAACTCGCCACGTGCGGCATTAGGATGTATGAACGCGAGCAGGTATAAACCTCTGCTACCTAGGAAGCGGCTGGAGATTCTGTTCACGTTATGCTTGCTTCATACCTCCTCAGAGACTGTATGCAAATAATATAAAGTGCCCACATTTCATACCCCATTAGTTTATCAACATTTCCACATCAACTACGGGGCAGTGCCGTCGAGTCAGTGCTTTCATATTCCTGCTGACCTGATATGCAAGCCTAAATGCATGAGTGGCAAAATAACCCTTTCAAAGACGCCGCCGCATGGAAAAGAAGCAGTGAAGGATGCATGAATCTGTCATACAGCCGATGCTTAAGCCTGATTTCTGTCACTGGAACATAATGTATCACGCCGAGCATCAGGACTCAACATTCCCGGGTTTGAGATGATCAATGAAGATGGGTGGGAGCAAACAGCAGCTGCTCCTCAACTACAAAGAGACCCGAGTGATCAGAAAAGTAATTAAATGTAACAGATGAACAGATAAAACAATAGAAATATACATAGGTGGTTTATTAATACTGCGAAAAGCTTCTAATGGGAATCATTTCGTAGAAACGGAATTGTGTTTGTTTGTTATTGAGGCTTAGATACCAACGGATCATTTGGGAATATTGCACCCAGGAGGGAAGATTAATTGTGTGCATAACCTCATATATTTATACAGACACAATAGGAAAAAAAATTGGGGTTTTTGAAGATGTATAGGGTTTATATACAATTACAAACCATACTAAGGGCACCTTAATGTGAAGTTTCTGGGGTGAGAGGGTGCGGTGGGGAAAAGCTGCCCGCAATTTCCACCAAAATCACGTTGTGTTTTTGCAGCATTTTTAATGCAAATTTTAAACTTCATTTTACCAGCAAAGTCTATGAGATTTCAGAAATCTCATGTTTTTTATTTTTTTTTTTTTTAAATCAACTCCAAGTTTTGGCTACAAAACTTTCCAATGTTTTTTCAATCATCAGCATTATTTTTTTTTTTTTTTACTTCAAAACTCTGCAGCCACATGTTATTTTAAAGAAATGGTCTTCACCTTGTCACTCACCGGATGTTCCAAGACTACAACTACCGGCATCCTAAGACCACCAATGACTGTTTTGCCACTGTGGGACAGCCTCAGGTTGGACACCACAGCTTTGAAGGGTTATTGCATTCCCATTATTAAAAGTTATTAGTATCCAAAAGATAGGTGATATATCGGGGATCTGATGATCTCAAGATCAGTGGTGGTCCCTGTGCTCAGACTCCTATACTGGGGATCCGTTCTAAAGAAGCATTTCACAGCCCTGATCTCAAAATCAGGGTGGTCCCTGTGGTCAGACCCCTATCAATCTGCACATGATCACCTATCCTTTCTTTTTGTCAACCATTGAATTAATTTTATGGGCTTCTCCAGCGTCTATATTTTGGGAGGTTGGGGACTCAATTTTCCACGGGCCCATTCTGGTGTCTATATTATAAAAGTTTTCCCAAAAGTCACCCTAATCCAAAGGGTAGGGGTCTTACTGATCGCTGAGGGTCCAACCACTAGGACACCCAACGATCTGAAGAATGGGGCTCTAGAGTCCTGTTTGAACTGATAAGAGGTGGAGCATGCACAGCTCCGCTTCATTCATAGTCTACTATGGGACAGCCAGATATAGCCAAGGACTGTACTCCGCTTTCTCCAGCAGTTCCACAGAGAATGAATGGAGCCGAGGTGCTCAAGCTTGACGTCTGCACTAGGGTTGAGCGACCTTAGCTTTTGTAGGATCGAGGTGGGTTTTGTGAAACTCTCTCTCTCTCTCTCTCATGTTATTTTTTGACTCCGGAAATTACTACGTCCGAAAACGTAACATAGCACTATGATGCCTCAGGAGCCGGAACCTATGTCATCACGCTGCCCACAATTAATTGGCTCAAAAAAATGGCGGGGAAGGCGTCATTCGAAACGCGACTTTGGCGCCAAGTTCGCGTTCCACGTGGCCGACCCACACTGGGATCGGATAGGGTTTCATGAGACGCCGACTTTGCCAAAAGTCGGCGACTTATGAAAATGAACGACCCGTTTCGCTCAACCCTAGTCTGCACCATTCAGATGGGGTTCTGCACAGTCCTATTTGCGAGATCACTGGGGTCCAGTAAGTTATCTCCTTTTCCTAAATATAGGGTTTTTACGGATAGCTTTCACATTGGGAAATTTTAGGAACCCATTCAGCACTGTAGGGTCTTATCTGAATTCATTCATGGGTATGGTTTACCTGCGAACATGAAAATAAACCTAAACTTACCAAGTTATACAAAGTTTGTGAATCGTTTCTAAGAACGCATTTTTAGGTCGTGTTTCAACGTTGCGTGAATGCCGATTTATTTATTTTTTTATGCAGGTGTCAACACCAAAATATGCATTTTTTATGCATTTTCCCCTTTTATTTTTGGAGATTTTATGCAGTTTTTTATGTGTTTTTCATTGATTTTTCACTAACATACGCAATGGCATTTTTTAAATGCATTTTTTAAGTTATAGTGAAAAACGCACTGAAAAAATTTGCACAGTTCAACAGGATATCTGAACGTATTGGGCGTGAGTTTTCATGAAGTTGCATCCACTTTGCTTAAACTGTTCAACACAGCAGAAAAGAAAATGCAGCTTTTACGCTACGTGTGAACATGGCTTTACTGATGGCAGGGCCCTCGCCTGACCACAGACCTTTGCTACGACTTTGCCCCTGCAGAATAGGATCTGTAAAAACCAGTGGCCGGGTTAGAATCACTGATACAGAAAACTGCCGCTTCAGCACTGGCACAATAAAACAGAATTGGTATAGTATCTACAGTGCATTAGACGGCACGCCATCAACAGCTCCGAACAGCAACATTCCTGCCAAATCTACGGCCATTTGTATTACTTTATCTGACAAACAAACTGGCCTCGTAAGAGTGATCGAGGGAAAGTATCTATAAAATGGAAATAAAGGCAGAACTGTTTAGCATAGGATTTTGCAGGACGAAGCAACTTTGGGGGTTTAACCGCTTCATGAAAAAAAAAAACAAACAAGGGGTCTTCTATTTCAATGCAGAGGAAAAAAACGCAACCTAATCCATCATGATTACGTCTCGTGTGTACATTACCACTAATGCATCTTCGTCAACATGATTGATGGTGCGTTTGCCTAAACACATCAACAAATATTTAATATTCCATAGGTTACTCAGACCTTAGCAAATGCAAAAAAGTCCTGAAAACCATAGTATCTAATTAGCGAGGTTTTCGTGCCCCACTAAGCAAATATATGCATCTGTATATTCTTTCAATTAGATTGTTAGGAACCTTTAATGAGCTAAAAGAGTTTTTACATGAGGGTTTTGAGACCCCTAGTATTTTCCATTAAAGGGTTGTTTTCATGCGTTTCAGGAGCCGCTGCTATGCTTCCCAGATTTGCACTTGCTGATCGATTTGCAGTCTGTGCAATCATCATTATAGTGCTGCTGGTCCGAACTGTAAGCTCTTCCATGTTGCAAGCAGAGGCAGCTTTGCCTCTGCAGCACTGGAGAAGCACAGGGGCAATGATTCTGGATGCAATTGTTTTTTTTCACTTGAAAAAGACGCCAGTCCAGCATTGAAATGCGTTGTGGAAATAAAAAAACGTTCAACTCATCTTGGCCTTAAGGATTCTTAAATTGGTCATGTTGCAAGCAGAGGCAGGTTTGCCTCTGCAGGACTAGAGAAGCACAGGGGCACTGATGCTGGCTAGGTCCAAATTTTGGCTAGCTTCAGAGCAGTGCTTCCAAGCTCTATAGCTGCGCTACAAGCCTAGAAAACTGTCCACCACTGATACACTGCAGAGGTGGCTGGTAAGGTAAAAAGCAGTAAACTATAGAAATAAAAATCCCTCTGTTCTTGAAAATGCCGGAGAGGCGAGTATTTCATATTTTTTATGCATGGAGCAATATATTTCATTATACTGTATGGAGGACTATGTTGTGCCCATAATACTTTATGGAGGACTATGAGGTGCCCATTATACTGTATGGAGGACTATGTGGGGCCCATAATACTGTATGGAGGACTATGTGGTGCCCATTATACTGTATGGAGGACTATGTGGTATCCATAATACTGTATGGAGGACTATGTGGTGCCTATAATACTGTATGGAGGACTATGTGGTGCCCATAATACTGTATAGAGGACTATGTGGTGCCCATTATACTGTATGGAGGACGATGTGGTGCCCATTATACTGTATGGAGGACTATGTGGTGCCCATAATACTGTATGGAGGACTATGAGGTGCCCATAATACTGTATGCAGGACTATGAGGTGCCCATTATACTGTATGGAGGACGATGTGGTGCCCATTATACTGTATGGAGGACGATGTGGTGCCCATTATACTGTATGGAGGACTATGTGTTGCCCATAATACTGTATGGAGGACTATGTGGTGCCCATTACACTGTATGGAGGACTATGTGGTGCCCATTACACTGTATGGAGGACTCTACTGTGCGCTGCGAAGATCTGCTGGTTTCTGAGCTTTGTAGAATTTACACTAGAAATCACTCATGTAATGTAAGAAGTGTAATCTTTGGCATTGCACTGTACCTATATTTTTCTGCCGTATCCGTGCATCATGAATCCTGTCAGGTGTTAAATGGGCCCAATGAGACTCTTTGAACCGGTGCCCACGAAAACCTGGAACCGGCCCTGCCTCTGAGGATAAGATTGCGAACAACAAGGGGCATGTACACACATTCTACCTTTGACATTTTAAAAAATGAAATTCGCGCTTACACCTGCGAAAACAATTGACGTGCCGCTCTTCATCCTGCAGCTTACAGCCATATTTCGCCATTGAGAAACCTCAGCCACTATCGCTGTCGCTGTAAAGCGCAGCAGATATGCCATAAGCAACCATGAAGAATCCGTGTATAAACCATGAGGCGTGGACCGATCTCGGGGTTTCTCACCCAAATTTGATTAAAAAAAATAAATTGGGTTTCTGCCATCATTATGGTAACCGTACACGTTTATTTTTCATTAGCTGAAGTTTTACAGAATTTGGGGAAAATAAATGGTAACGAATACCGCAACACAAGAAATAAAAATGGCTTTAAAAAAAAAAAGTGCAAATGATGAATCGGCCCAGAGGCAATTTACAAGAATCGTCAGAAATCCACAAATAATATTGGCGGTGCACAATCGCCCCGGTGAGGTCAGTCCATACACGCACCGCTCTGGAGCAGAACTTTTCTGTTACTGTCCAGTTATCCAGAATGTGTTCCAAATTATAGGAATTGTGCTGTCACCCTGATATGTGCCAGTTATCATCTCTATCCCAGTGCCGGACCAGTATACACCAGTACTAGGTGCGTGATAGGAATCAGACAAGTCCAGACATCCTCCTCCTCCCCATACACTGAGCTCTCCTCGTGGACTCCCTAAACTTATGGGACCCCTGTGAGGAGCAGCAGCAGCAGCTTGTGTTCCCACCATCTTCCCCTACCAGCACCAGCATACAGATGACAGACAGCAGGAGATAAAGGGTTAACAAAAGCGCAGGCGCCGAGGTGCAAAACGTCTTACCACGCAGCAACAGCAACACCTCCACACTGACTGCACTGCTCTGGGACTACAACTCCCACAATGCAACGCTGCGCGGCGGCCAGAAACCTGTCTGCGCCTGCTCCGCCTACTTCCTGCTCCTGTGCTGCAGGGAAAGTCAGAGCACTCAGCTCCCAGTCAGCAGCAGTGCAAACAACGTGTGTGATAGTCACCTGCAAGAGTAAAATATATATGTGTGTGTGTGCGTGAATATGTATGTATGTATATATATATATATATATATATATATATATATATATATATATATATATATATATATATATACTTATCTGTGTGTATATATAAACTATATGTGAGTGAATATATATATACATATATATATATATATATATATATATATATATATATATACTTATCTGTGTGTATATATAAACTATATGTGAGTGAATATATATATACATATATATATATATATATATATATATATATATATATATATATACTTATCTGTGCATATAGTGGAAGGTGAAATCTGGGTTGCTATGGGCAACTGCTTCATTCCTTTGCACCATATTTACAATAAAATTGCACAATGGATGAGGTTCAGAAGTATAGATGCTAGATACAAGTAAAGTGGTGGTCCATAGCAACCAATTAGAACATCGAAACAATGATTGGTTGCTATGTGGAATGTCTCCCTAGTAACCTATTGAGACATGCAATCAACAAGAGCAGATTGGTTGCTATGGGCAACTTCTCCATAGCGACTAAGTGGGAAATCTAATATGAACACATTGGTTGCTATGGGTAACATATCTAGATATGTTACCCATAGCAACCAATCTGTTCATATTAGATTAGCAACCAATCTGTTCATATTAGATTTCCCACTTAGTCGCTATGGAGAAGTTACCCATATCTACCAATGGGAACTCCATAGCAACTAATTGGGAAATCTAATAAGAGCTGATTGGTTGCTATGAGTAACTTCTCTGTAGCAACTAATTGGGAATTCACTGCTTCCAATAGGTGGTGCTAGAGTTCTAGTCCTCTTCCTCTCTGAAGTGATTATTTGCATATTCAGTTTCCCAGAGGAACATTACAAGGCCTATAAGTCTCCTCACTCTATAGATACCAGTCTTGGCTTATTATTCTCCACAAGGAGAAATGATACCCCCTAAACCCCAGTCCAGAGCCTCTCACCTAGCCAAATCAGATCTCATACTTTGCACTGATGAGGGCAATTCCCACAAAACACCATGTCTGCAAATTGAGATTCTGGTTTGGTTTTTATTCTACATTATATGACAAGGCTTGTTAGAGGGTCAGATAATGGCTATCACTGTAGTTCGCTGTAGTCCTCAAGCTTAAGAAATGGCTTTATAACCTTTTCCAAACTAAAAGCTCAATTATTTTGTTTTCTCATTTGTTCGAGAATTTTTTGGGATCACAGCATGATGTCTAGCTTTTGAACATCTTTTGGGCTACTTCACTTTGTCAGGCAGGTCCTATTTAAGTGATTTTTTGATTGAGCACAGGTGTGGCAGTAATCAGGCCTGGGTGTGGCTAGGGAATTTGAACTCAGTTTCCCAAAGATGTGATAAACTACAGTTAATTTATGTTTTAAGAGGCGGTGGGCAATCGCTTTTACACACAGGGCCCTGTAGGTTTGGTTTTCTTTTTCCCTTAATAATAAAGACCTTAATTTAAAAACTACATTTTGTGATTACTTGTGATTAGTGTTGAGCGATACCTTCCGATATTTGAAAGTATCGGTATCGGATTGTATCGGCCGATATCCGAAAAGTATCGGATATCGCCGATACCGATACCCGATACCAATACAAGTCAATGGGACACAAATATCGGAAGTGATCCTGGATGGTTCCCAGGGTCTGAAGGAGTGGAAACTCTCCTTCAGGCCCTGGGATCCATATTCATATGTAAAATAAAGAATAAAAATAAAAACTAGGGATATACTCACCCTCTGACGCGCCCTGGTAGTAACCGCTGCAACCGGCAGCCTCTGTTCCTAAGAATGAGCGAGTGAAGGACCTTTGATGACGTGGTGGCTTGTGATTGGTCACGTGACCGCTCATGTGACCGCTCACGCGACCAATCACAAGCCGCGACATCATCGAAGGTCCTTCACTAACTGCATTCTTAGCAACGGAGGCTGCCGGTTGCAGCGGTTACTACCAGGGCGCGTCAGAGGGTGAGTATATCCCTATTTTTTATTTTTATTCTTTATTTTACACATGAATATGCATTCCGATTCCCGATATCGCAAAAATATCAGAACTCGGTATCGGAATTCCGATACCGCAAATATCGGCCGATACCCGATACTTGCGGTATCGGAATGCTCAACACTACTTGTGATCTCTTTGTGCAATTTTTACATTTGTTTGGTGATCTGAAACATTTTATTGTGACAAACATGCAAAAGAATAGGAAATCAGGAAGGGGACAAACACTTTTTCACACCACTGTATATAGTGGGAAGGTAAGTAACCGAGCCAATGGAAATGCGCTACCAGGAGTGCACACCGTTTTGGGTATCCCGGTTATGTCATCATCAAATACGTCACCGAGAGTCTTTATGGTCACTATATTACGTCAAGGAATACAATACCAGCGATAATTTTTGTGCATTGATTTGTCTTTCCCATTGTTTCAGTACATTATGCGGAAGTTACAGTTAGTAGAAACTACACCTCATCCCCCCCAAAAAAAAACAAACCCTAATATGGCTATGTTTCATTGAAAAATTAGAATGTTGTGGCTCTTGGAAAAAGAGGAGGAAAAAATTAAAATATCAACATTCATGTTAAAGGGAGCCTGTCATGTCGAAAAGCTTAATTTGTAGATATGGGGATAAACTTTATTGACATATTTAGGTGCAGATTAGATGCATTTGATGCATGTGCATTTTTTTTACATCTAATGCCAGTCTACTGGAAAAACCTGCACCTAAAGCTCAGCGAACCGGCATGGGATATTGAGTTGCTGCTGGTATGATACACGCACCGAGGGTCAGGTTACACTGAATAAAAAGAAAAGCACAGCGGGCACAAGAATTCTATAAATCCCTTGGCCTCTCTGACCTTTCCCGGCGCTTGCGCACTGCAGGACTTTGCTCTGTCCTCAACAGGGCAGATAAGTAGGTCTGCGCAGGAGCGCGATTCCAGGGAGACTGTGTGGATGACGCAGGGACGCGTCATCCACACGGAAGCGAGCAGGAGGACGGAGATTTAAGAAGATGGGAGGCGCTGAACCAAGAAGAGCGACACCCATCCGACCGGACCGCCCCGTAGGTGAGTATAATAAAAGTTATTTTTCTTCTCTTACCTGTCTGATCGGGGGCTTATATACAACATTATAGAATGCTGTAGATAAGCCCTGAATGAGGGTGGCCGTAACTCGTGTCAGCCAAACCTGGTGACAGGTTCCCTTTAACCTGCAGATTAACACCATATCTGCAGGTTAAAAGTGTTTGGGGACACATCGGGTTCCCTTTAAATAGTTACTCTCCCCAAAAAATCAAGTCATACTCTATCCAAAAGATGTGATAACTTACTGGTCACTGGGGTCTGACCACTGGAACCCTCAGTCATCCTGGGATCGGGGGTTTGGGAACCCGAAAATGGGTCTCGATAGCCTCATCCTGAGTGAAGTATAGATGTGCTTGTGCGGCCAGAGCTCCTCTCGTAGCTTATGGGACTGCCGAGTACATTGCTTTGGCAGACCCATGAACCATGAGTGGAAGATGCGCGCCCTCACTTCTTTTCTGACTGGTTGCATAACTCCATTTTAGGGGTTTGAAAGCCCCAATTTCAGGATCTGACCACTGGAACCCTGAGTGATGAAGTTGTCCTCTACCTACTGTATAACGTGAATGTTGGGAATAACCCTTTAGTGGCCGCTTAAACAGGACGTGTACATGGAGACTTCGGTTAACAATCAGAGGGGCTTGAAGGCCCCGTTATGGTTTTGCTATGTTGCCCTCCATCTTTGAAAATATTTCCTTTTTGAAGTATGCATTTATAAAAATAAAAAAATAGCAATGTATAAATTCAAAGAGGTGCTATGAAGCGTTAAACCTCATATTTGTAGCAAATAATATTCACCAATCCATTCCTACTTGGGTTGCTATAGTAACCAAATAATTGGTGGGGGTCTTCTTCTTTTTTTTTTTCTTTTTTTAATATAAAGTCCCAACGGCCCAGGGTGTAATTATAAAATATACTTGAAATAACCAAAATTATCTTTACAATGCCCCATTTCCAATGCGATCAATACGTGTGCATCTCCACCTGGCTGTTATGACAGGAGGTATTATTGCTTCTGTCTACATTAACATGCTTATATACTCCAAGCTACAACCACCAATAATTATTTCAATCTAATCACCCTCTCCGAATCCATCAGGTAACAAACCAATGCTAATCTCGTCAGTAGGCTCTGTATACAGTTTTGAACATAATAAACTAATATATGCTCTACCATTTTACTTCTGATATTGATTTCACAGATATACAGAATCGGTCTTTACTAATTATATTACCAAATGACCCCTCCGGGTTAATCATATTCGAGAAGGCTGGTTTTCCAAATTAAGTCATCATGGCCGCGCTGCATAGAGAAATAATGCATAATCGAATCATCACACGTACGGCCCTGTTAAATAAGCATGGAGAAGCCTGATATAAAAAATTAAACCATAATGTATTTTAAATTGTATAATATATGTGCAAAATATCAAACTAATGATACAGAGAACCTCCCGGGTCAGGACTGGGTGATGTATGCACAGGTTATAATATCAATCTATATGGGTCCGAGATAATGAGGGTTTATGAGGACACTTCATTATTCAGGTCTAACGCTGATATTTTTTTAATGTAGGAACTAACTGACAACCTATAGAGAAGGGAAACCAGCGATGAGAGAACAAAGAACGCAGGGCGGGCTACCAGCACTGATGAGAGTCTAACAAGTTAGACTTCAAACTCTTATTCGGGGAGGTAGTGGCACAACTCTTAGCACTGACAGCTCAAATCCTTTTACCCTGTTTCCTAATAGATGCAGAATTGGGGTTTGTCACTGTTTGAAAACTGGGGACCAAACCCATGGGAAGCTATAAAATAAATCAATACCAGGCATTCTTTCATAGGGCACAAGGATGTAATCTCTTGCAAGCCATTTTTTGGAAGAATAATGTTTAGTGTAGCCTGACCCTTGAAGCAGGGAAGGACATACCATTGGAGGAGGATCCTCTAAGCCCAAGATTCGGGTGGGCCACGGGCATTAGTGTATTACCAGGTGAGGCACATGAGAGACAGATAGCAAAGATACTGGAGACTGTAGGTGGACAGGAGACTGAGGGACTGGAAGCCGTAGGCAGCCAGGAGACGTCCTGGAGACCACAGACAGGGAAATGTGCACAGACATGCTAAAAATCCTAATACCAAGCCACAGGTGTGTCTCTTGGTAGACCTTATGTAGGCCTAGTAAGCTAAACATCTGGGAGCACGCAGTGTTACTTGGAAAGCCTCACGTGGAGAACAAGATAGTTTAGGGAACCAGGGTGTAGGGGGCAGTGCCCAGACCCAGGACAGATGTACAACATAAAGTTGCATGGGAGCCCAATAGGTATAGGGGCCTACCTTCACCAATAAATCAGGTAGAATTGTGCAATATGATGAGCTACTGGACTGCAAAGGCTCATGTATTGTTCTTGAACAGGACCGTCTTCTGTCTGTGAAGTAAGAGGAAACTGAGAGGAGACTTAATAGCTGTCTACAAATATCTCAAGGGCTGTCACATTGTAGAAGGATCATCTTTATTCTCATTTGCACAAGGAAAGACTAGAAGCAATGGGATGAAACTGAATGGGAGGAGAGACAGATTAGATATTAGAAAAAACTTTTTGACAGTTAGGGTGATCAATGAGTGGAACAGGCGGCCACGAGAGGTGGTGAGTTCTCCTTCCATGGAAGTTTTCAAACAGAGGCTGGACATACATCTGTCTGGGATGATTTAGTAAATCCTGCATTGAGCAGGGGGTTGGACACGATGACCCTGGAGGTCCCTTCCAACTCTACCACTCTTTGATTCTATCTATGAATCTATAAGAAGGCCCTACAGGTATTAAGGACCAGTCTCACAGTTTATGTCTTTCTCATGATATTTGATTAGGCTGTTAGCCAAGCACCATCTAGTTCTCCAGACATCATTCAGTTCTAAGTATCAGATATCAATGGTTGTAGCAGGGGCTTTGCTATATAGTATGTGCAGGGGCACCTGGAACTGGTGCTTAGGGGGCACAAAAGGTCCATTTGACCTATGTGAGAAGGTCAATATTACATAAAACTAGTAATAGTGGGGTCTCCTGTTGGAGATTTAACATAGGGAGGGTCTCACAAATTCAAGTTATGCTATTGGTCATAGAAGGTCTATAGAAATTGCCCGAATGATTGAGAGAGGCACCTCTAAGGTCACACACTTTGAAAATCCTTGTGACATACAAATGTAAAAAGTCAGTCTACGGTGACATATAATTTATGTGATAAGTGGCAAGAGTCTGACCAGAGTAACAATAGATTCCTGATATTCAGCTAATAGGTCGAAGCGAAGCAAGAATAGAACCCAATGCCCATAAAAGTGGAAGAACAAAGTGGGTGTGATGTGCAAATGATCAGTGGGATCCCATCCCAATGCTATACGGTAAGAAACCTTACAGTTACCATTACAAAGGCATTCAAACTTCTTACACCATGGGTTGAGTTAGGAGGAAGCAGGTGATACACTTGAGCTCAGTGAAAAATCCGAGAAACTGATCGTGAACTATAGTCTAAAACTGGACTCGGATACAAGTTTGCTGGTTGTTGCTGATAACCTTCAAAAGCTTGTTGTCAGTCCCATTGTAAAGGGATTTCCAAGGCTTTAACATTAATTCACTATCATTTGAATAATCCATTAAAGTTTGGACACTAGGGATCTTACTGTTGGGACTTGCAGTTCAGTACGATGAAAAGCCACTTAATTCAAAGTCTAAGAGACTAATAGATAATGGGTGCTGTACTCCTGTGATGTCTCACATGATGAGGTAGCTTCTCAAAGGCCTTGGCCAAGATGAGAAGTTGTCATACAGCACAGATGATATTGGTGCAGCAGAGAGACCTAGATGTGGTGGCCGAATAGCAGCGGGAATCATGGCATCTGATGGAGCAGATTTGTTGTCAACAATAAAGAAGAGACTCAGCGATTTAGCAGAGCTGAAGTAGGCAAAAGGATCTAAGGCAAGACTGGATCAGCAATGTAGCTGAGTTAATTGAGTGAAGTAGCAGATCTGAGTTTGCACAAGATCAATGTTGAGTTGACACAGCTGTCCATCACAGTTGACTTACAGATATAGCAGACCTGAGTTTGACAGAGTGCCCAATGTAGAGCTGGCAGCTGTAAGGCCAGGTTAACCTAGTGATGTAGCAGAACTTATTTTATGACAAAGTCCAATGCAGAGCTGGCACAGGTATGACAGAGTTGACTGAGTGATATAGTAGAGTTGAGTTGGCCACAGAGTCCAATTCCGAACTTACTAGCGGTATAGCAGAGAACCCAGTGATGTAACAGAGCTAGGTTTATCACAAGACCAAGGTAGAGCTGACCAGCTGTTTTCCAGAGTAGCCAGCAATATATCAGAGCTGTCTATCTTACAAGTCCGGTGCAGAGCTATCCAGTGGTATCGCAGAGTACCCAACGATACATCACAGCTAGCCACATAGATCTAGGAATCCAGAAACAATAAAGCAGACTTCAATAATAGTATGGATACCAAGCACCTGAATACTCAGATGGCGTGCCACCGCCTGAGCCAACCTGCAAAACTTCAGAACTTGGTGTGAGAAGTAGGTGTCAGTTTGCCAAAATGAAGTACCATAGAGCAGAGGGAGCTGGCTGAAGGAGGAGGACGCAGCGCTTGGGTCAGAATCCAGAAGAGGTAAGGATTGGAACAACTACTCTATCTTTATCCTTATCTTGGGACCACCTTTCGGTACATCGGTGAGGATCCAAGTGGTGGGACCCCCAGTGATCATCAAGTTATCACCAAACTTGTAAATGGAGACAATCGCAGAATTGTGACTATAGCTCTTGACTACAATACAGGCTTTAACGTAGGATCAGTACAAGAAAAGTAATACAATATTTTGTATACTGTATTTCTATATGTAAAGTAAAATAGTGTTTGAAAGTAAACATACCCTTTAATATATTAACACATTGTTTTACATGTGTTATACAGAGCCAAAAGGATGCAGAGAGATGAAACAATAGGAAAAGAAATCTGTGAAAAAGGCTTTTATCACAAGGTGACCTGTTGTCTTGAATCACTCGCATTTGTGCTCCATCCTTTGAACATGTAGGATGTTAATTGGCACATTTCCTTTGTTATGTGCTTTTCTCTAATACAAATATTCATCTTTTAATACTGTCGTGTGTTAGTTTTTGTTGTCTTGTTTTGTATGGTCTCCTCTTGTACTGCTTTCATTATCGCTGTCTGATCTTTCTTTTGCTAGTGTATATAAAGTTCCCTTCTGTTGTTTGACTTTTTTTTTACAAGTTCGTAGTTTTTTAAGCCACTACCAAATGAAATGGGATTAAGAAAGTAATTTAAAATAAACCACATAGTTTCAAATTAGTACTTTGATTACTGGAAAGATAGCTGTAGTCATGTCATTACCCTAAATGTTGTTTTGATGCACTAGTGCAGAAAAGCTGATTCAAGTGAATTTAGGGTGGACGAGGGGGGCAGCAAAAATGTGTCGAAGTTTAGAGTGAACCTTGTAAACTTTGTGTTGGAAGAGTAAATTGAAAAAGGAGATTTACTTCTTTATCAAAGAGCTACTTACTGAAGATCCGGTCGTATGATGAATATGTAATTTTAATTTTCACATGCACATGGTGTAAATGCTGCTGTTCTTCTGAATCTGATGTTGCTTGCCTTTTGTTCCTGCGCTTCTCCATTACTGAGATGTGGCCTTTTCTTCCATGTACAGTATGTAATTCTTATCTTTTTAGCCAAGTGGACGTGGCTTTCACCTCTCTTACATATTGTTGAGGACTGTCTCTTTACAGGAACTGGGGGATGGCTTATATCCCTATATAGGAAGTGGGGGTGGAGCCAGTGGCGTAACTAGAAAGTTATGGGCCCCGATGTGAACTTTCAAATGGGCCCCCCCGTCCCCCCCCAACCATGCAAAAATATTTTCCACCCAAATTCAGATTTTCCCTATTAATTTTGCACACTATAGCTTTATTGCAAAGTTGTATAGTGTGATCTCAGTGGCATAACTATCTGGTGCCCCATCCTGGTATATATCTGTCCCCCGTACTGCCATTGTTATGCAATTTATAAAAGAAAATAAACCATTATACTCATCAGGGGCTTACATAGAAGTCATGGGGATCCATATAAGAATTATAATGCACCCCCATAGTACTCCTTATAATTTAATGCACCCCCATAGTCCTCTATATAATATACTGCACAGTTCATAGTCATCCATATAGTATAATACACTCTCCATAGTCATCCATATAGTATAATACACTCTCCATAGTCCTCCATATAGTACAATAGTATAATACACTCCTCATAGTCCTCCATATAGTATTATACACTCCTCAGCCTCCATATAGTATAATACACTCCTCCTAGTCCTCCATATATTAAAATACACTCCTCATAGTGCTCCATATGGTATAATACACTCCTCAGTCCTCCATATAGTATAATACACTGCTCATAGTGCTCTATATAGTATAATGCACCCCTCATAGTCCTCCATATAGTATACACTCCTCAGTCCTCCATATAGTATTATACACTCCTCATAGTCCTCCATATAGTAAAATACACTGCACAGTCCTCTATATAGTATAATACACTCCTCATAGTGTTCCATATAGTATAATGCACCGCCATCGTCATCCATGTCGTACAATTCACTTCTCATAGTATAATGCACCCCATAGTTCTTCATATGGTATAATGTATTCCCCATAATCCTTGATACAGTATAATGCAGCCAACATATAGTATCATGCAGCCACCCCACAAAAGTATAATGCAGCCCCACCATACAATATAATGTAACCCCCATAGAATATAATGCAGCCCCTCCATACAGGTGCAGTGAGAAAGACATGGGCAAATGGTGACTATGGGGCAGGGGAGAAGGACACAAGGGGGCTAGGGGAGACAGGCACAATGGTGACACAGGGGGGCTAGGGAGCAAGGAAGACAGGCACAAGGGGACATATGCGGGCTAGGAGGTGGGAGAAGGGCACAAGGGGACTAGTGGGCAAGGGAGACTGACACAAGGGGACAAGGGAGACTGACACAAGGGGACACAGGGGGACAAGTAGGCCAGGGAGACTGACAAGGGGACACACGGGGACTAGTGGGCAAGGGAGACTGACACAAGGGGACACACGGGGACTAGTGGGCCAGGGAGACTGAATAGAGGACACATAGGGACTAGTGGGCAAGGGAGATTGACACAAGGGGACTAGTGGGCAAGGGAGACTGACACAAGGGGATAAGGGAGACTGACACAAGGGGACACAGGGGGACCAGTGGGCTAGGGAGACTGACACAAGGGGACACACGGGGACTAGTGGGCAAGGGAGATTGACACAAGGGGACTAGTGGGCAAGGGAGACTGACACAAGGGGACAAGGGAGACTGACACAAGGGAACACAGGGACTAGTGGGCAAGGGAGACTGACACAAGGCGACACACGGGAACTAGTGTGCAAGTGAGACTGACACAAGGGGACTAGTGGGCAAGGGAGACTGACACAAGGGAGCTAGCAGGCAAGGGAGACAGGCACAAGGGGACACACAGGGACCAGTGGGCAAGGGAGACTGACACAATGGGACACACAGGGACAAGGGACACAAGCACAAGGGGACAAGGGCGACAGGCACAAGGGGACACATGGGGACTAGGAGGAAGGGGAGAAGGGCACAAGGGGGCAAGGGAGACAGGTACAAGGGGACACATGGGGACTAGGAGGAAGGGGATAAGGGGGCAAGGGAGACAGGCACAAGAGGAAATAAGGGGACTCCTAGGGCAGAGTAGATCGGGACACACGGGGAGATGGGACTGCAAGGGGATAGGGGAAAACGGGGGGAGCCTTGGGAGCAAGGAAGAAGGGGGCACATGGATTATGAGGACAGGGTAGATGGGGAATACACGATGAGAAAGGGGACAGGGGAGACTTGAGAACAGGGCAGACAGGTCACACGAGTGGCTGCTAATGACAGGAGGACAAATGCAGATCTGAGGCTTAAGAGACCCTTCGGCAGCAGGAGGAGGAGGACGCAGCAACAGATTGCATTTTTTTAGGTTTAGGCACTCAGCCACTCACTCAAGCAGCACCAACTCCCTTCGAACAGTCTTTCCCTTTGATGTGGCTGAAGGACCTGTGGACACGCCTCTCTCCAGTCACAAGGTTGGATCACGTGACCGCATTAAATCCATGTTCCCCCATGTAACTGGAGGATCTGCGGTGACACCTCCCTGCTGTAATGGTTTGGTCCTTCTCCTTCACTATTGCTGGACGAACGGGCACCTAAGCAGTCCGGGCCCAGTCGCAGCTGCGACCGCTATAGTTATGTCCCTGGGTGGAGCTCTGTATTTTTACAGGAACTGGGGGACGGCTTATATCCCAATACAGGAAGTGGGGGTGGAGCTCTGTCTCTTTACAGGAAGTGGGGGATGGCTTAAATCCCTATACAGGAAGTGGGGTGGGGCTTTCTCTCTTTACAGGAATTGGGGGATGGTGTATATCCCTATACAGGAAGTGTAGTTGGGGCTTTGTCCCTTTACAGGAAGTGGGGAACAGATGTGCGGGGGCTCCGGGATTTCCACAAATGTCGGCAGAGCCCCCGAACCACCGATCATCTGCCAAACTGCCTCGCATCAGCCTGGGATGTGTCTCCTTTTAAGTGCATCTTGACCATAAGACGCACCCCCATTTTCCCACAAAATGTTTTGGGAAAAAGGTGCATCTTATGGTCCGAAAATACGGTATGTATAATATCGCATAAACCCCAAAATAAATAGACATGATTAAATATCAAAACTGTTTAATTTGATGAAAGTGCTGCAATTGGATTTTTTTTAAGTGACTCTGTAGTCAAGGATCTTGGGGTTTGCACCCACATTTTCACTGGTTTGGTTCTGCCAAATATCTAACATAGATACTTTGCTTGCTTGTCACCATGCTTTTTAATTTCCCTGGTTCATAATAGAAAAGAGTGCAGCATACAGCTATCACTAAAACGCTGCTCTTCTAGTTGCTGTCATGTACTGTTTCTATTTAGAAATCTCCAGTCTCCATGTGGCGATGGCTGTGTTCTCTATTAAAGCTCAATGGGTAGGACTGGAACAATCAAAAAAGCGCATGGCTGACACACCGAGAGCAACCAAGGTGAACATGAACAGACTATGAAAGCGAGCGGGTACATTTGGTGTGGCATGGAGGACATACTGTGCAAGAAAAGACAGACTTCTATCTGAGCAAATTTTACATCCTCCTATGCGTCAGTAAGCCAGATGCTCGGAGGTCATCATGGTCACTAGTAATATGTGTATTGTCTTAATTTAAGTCTAAATTACATTAAGGTTCTGTAATTTAACTGGATCATTTTTAGCAAGAAAATAGCCAGAAAGTTAATAGAGAATTTGCATGCCAAAAATTAAAAAATCTTGGGAAAAGCTTTCTCCTTTTCACAGCAAAAGTGAAGTAACGCTTACTGAGTTATTTATCTTTATGGTCGTGGTATCCAAAAATCAGTATGGAGACATAAGAACGTGGCAAACATTAAAAAACATAAATACCTATATACACTGACGAGCAAAAGGGTAACAATGTTTTTGAACTTTTGACTTTCAGGCTCGATATCTCACCATCCACTACAGCTTCAAACATGAGACTACCATCATTTTATAGACAATCATCTTGGCTATCACATATATAAATTTGACATGTAACTATTTAGCATATGATTAGTTATACAGATTCTTGTCATGTCACTGCATTGTTACTGTTTTGCTCCTGGTGGTGGAAAAATCTCTTTCTTTCTGCATACTACAAAATACAACCTGTTCTCACATTCCCTAATAGCTCAGTGTGTTATTCAGTTGATTTCCAAGTGAAAGGTCAATTGAGGAGCAGCCATTAAGATTTCCAAAGAAAAGAGAAACAGCGTCATCCAGCTCATCGATAGCGGTCTCTCGGCCAAGAAAATTGCTGAACTGCATCATGTAAGTGCCATGACAGTTGGAAGAAGTCAAGAGGTGCACATTTAGACAAAATATCGGAGTCAACAAGTCGGCTCATCACAAGGTCTATCAGTTCTAGCTCGACAAATTGCGGCTCGTATGCTTCACAATAGTGAGATCACAGACGCAGACGTCCATGCAAGCACCGTGCAACAAAGGTTACACAAGTCTGGGATGGTGGCCCAAGAAATGGTGAAGAAGGCTCGACTTCAATATAGTCATAAGAAGCTTCTGCTTGAGTTTTCAGAAAAGTACAAAATGTTCAATAGACTAGGCTCTGATGGGTGCAAATCGGTCTGAAAGAAACAAGGGAAAAAGGGGTTAACGAATCGAGAAATTGAAGGAACTGTCAAGTTCGGTGGAGGAAGCCTGATGATATGGGTTTTTTTCACAGTCAAAGGCATTGGATACTTGACCAGGATCCATGATGGTATCGATGCTGAGCTATATGTGAGTATGCTACAAGATGAGTTACTTTGTACACTCGAGAACTATGGGTATGAAAAAGACGACATAGTGTTCCAGCATGAAAAGGTCCCAAAGTTGAGATTGGCAAAGAAATCGTTCAATGACAAAAAAGTAGAAGTGTTGGATTGTCCTCCAAAGTAACTAGTCCTCAACCCAATTGAAAACTTGTGGGTAGAGTTGAAGAAAAAGATGTTTACAGACCCGAGTGAGTCGACCAGTATGCACCAACATTGGGAACGTGTAGAAGAGACCTGAGATCAAATTTCGGTCAAGACATGCTTGAATCTGATCCAGAGCATGACCAGAAGGATTCAGGCAGCCACAGGTTGATTTACAAAACACTAACAAAATAATAAAAATTCAAATTTAGATTTTTAGGAGTAAAACAGTAACAATTCAGTGACATGACAAGAATCTGTATAACTAAAAAATAATGGTAGTCTCACTTTCAAAGCAATAGTGGATGGTGAGATATGGAGCCTGAAAGTCAAAAGTTCAAAACATTGTTACCCTTCTACTTGTCAGTATAGAAATATGCAAGGTTCAAAGTCAAACTCAATAAAAAATAAATTCTTTATTGGATACTTTTATTGTCATGACATGTAGCAGCGTTAATGGAAGCCGCAGACAAGCAGGTGAAGTACAGGTTTCCACTGACATGTACTCGCACAGACAACTAAAAGTGTGTGGCTTGGGGGGGGTCTTATATAGGCCTTGGAAATACAACACATGGGAGCACGCCTGGCTACATACAAAGCTCAATGTGGAGCACAAGAACGTCTTTCGGACTGGGTTGTTGGAAGCAAAGTAGGGATCTGGGAAAGGTGCGTAACACCATGTCAGTTGTCAACAAATAAAGGGTGGTGGAGATCAAGTGATTGTGTAGAGTTTTTCATGCCTTCATAGTCTTTACAGTCCACCGATATTAATCCTATAGATCATTTCTAGGATTCGATAGATCGGGCTACATGTCAATACTTCATATTTTATTAGCGGAACCAAGTGAAGCTATCCTGTCCGCATGGGCCAATATTCCCGAGGAGCCATTTAACCACCTTATGGAATTTAAGCCACTGCAAATCGGTGCGATTCTGAACCTCAGAGGAGGTCCAACGTGCTACTGAATGGCGGTCACTAATAAAGTAGGAATTCAAAGTACAGTTATTGCTCAAGATGCAATTAGAAAACCTGCATTCCTAAAATAAGTCAATGTTTATACAAGGTTTATATTTTTTTCTGGTTATGCATATGATATAATGGCCAATTTTTTTTCTATTCCCATGGCCAGCAGGGATCGTTCTAGTCATATCATAGTTGTATTCTTTGCAAAGTAGCGAAATATTAAACATAAGAGAATGGCCCCAAGAGACAAGAACTACCACGTCCGTAAATGTGAATATTTATGGACTCAATATGAAGTTATCTCATTTTTAATGCACATAAGTGGTGCTGGTTGAGCTAATAAGTCACTTTACAGAATATTTTTTTTCCCTGTAACAATAGACTAAAACTATTCTTAAAGGTTCTCTATCCCAGGCAGTAAAAATGTCTTTCTACTCCTGAGTTGGTTACAAACGCTGTGTTTTTGCTCCCCAGGGACACTGATTCAGCTCCTATTTCACTAATCTAACAGAGAACCACAAGTGCTGTTTGAACTATGTTGCAGCATTCAACATGCAGGGAAGGGTGTCTCCTTTTATATCAGTAGCCTAGGGATACAGAGAGAAAAGAATCGAAATTGTGCAGCCACAGCATGACTTGTGGTAGTAACTTTCAACTATTCTATTTCTGAATATGACAGTGTCTTTTACATTAACAATACAAGCAGGTAGATATATTCCTATAGTAATTATTGGTCTAAAATTCCCATACACTGAGGATGTCCAAATTAGCTTTCTTTCCAAATGTAAATTTCTATCTCTTATCACCCAATACATAGCTCCATTTATTTCTTAACGGCGTCGTAACACTCTTAACATGCTTTGTTATTTACATGAAGCATGTGATCAAGGAAGAAGAGATGAGGAGGTTGATACATAGGTTTGTGGGAAAAGATTTAGGGCCTGATTAATCATTTGCAGCTTTTTAATTTTTCCTATTTTGTCTTGTAGTGTTCGACTTTTTTTTTTGCGCCAAATGAAATCGTATGATTTATGAATTTTATGCCAAACAAAAAATGTTCTTTATTTCTGTCTTTAACCCCTTCACCCCCGGAGCTTTTTCCGTTTTTCCGTTTTCGTTTTTCGCTCCCCTCATTCCCAGAGCCATAACTTTTTTATTTTTCCGTCAATTTGGCCATGTGAGGGCTTATTTTTTGCGGGACGAGTTGTACTTTTGAACGACATCATTGGTTTTAGCATGTCGTGTACTAGAAAACGGGAAAAAAATTCCAAGTGCAGTGAAATTGCAAAAAAAGTGCAATCCCACACTTGTTTTTTGCTTGCCTATTTTGCTAGGTTCACTAAATGCTAAAACTGACCTGCCATTATGATTCTCCAGGTCACTACGAGTTCATAGACACCTAACATGACTAGGTTATTTTTCACCTAAGTGGTGAAAAAAAATTCCAAACTTTGCAAAAAACAAAACAAAACAAAATTGCGCCATTTTCCGATACTCGTAGCGTCTCCATTTTTCGTGATCTGGGGTCAGGTGAGAGCTTATTTTTTGCGTGCCGAGCTGGCGTTTTTAATGATAGCATTTTGGTGTAGATACGTTCTTTTGATCGCCCGTTATTGCATTTTAATGCAATGTCGTGGCGACCAAAAAAACGTAAATCTGGCGTTTCGAATTTTTTTCTCATTACGCCATTTAGCGATCAGGTTAATGCTTTTTTTTAATTGATAGATCGGGCGATTCTGAACGCGGCGATACCAAATATGTGTAGGTTTTTGGGTTTTTTTATTGATTTATTTTGATTGGGGCGAAAGGGGGGTGATTTAAACTTTTATGTTTTTTTTATTTTTTTCACATTTTTAAAAACTTTTTTTTTTTACTTTTGCCATGCTTCTATAGCCTCCATGGGAGGCTAGAAGCAGGCACAGCCCGATCGGCTCTGCTATATAACAGCGATCATCAGATCGCTGTTATGTAGCTAAAATGCAGGTGTGCTGTGAGCGCCGACCACAGGGGGGCGCTCACAGCCACCGGCAATCAGTAACCATAGAGGTCTCAAGGACCTCTATGGTTACAATGGAGGAGCATCGCCGACCCCCGATCATGTGACAGGGGTCGGCGATGCGCTCATATCCGGCCGCACGGCCGGATGCGGTAGTTAAATGCCGCTGTCTGCGCTTGACAGCGGCATTTAACTAGTTAATAGCGGCGGGTGATCGCGATTTCACCCGCCGCTATTGCGCGCACATGTCAGCTGTAAAAAACAGCTGACATGTCACGACTTTGATGTGCGCTCACCGCCGGAGCGCACATCAAAGCGGGGGTCCCGACATGTGACGTACTATACCGTCACATGTCGGGAAGGGGTTAAAGGGAAACTACAGACAGTAAACTACAGACAGTGTCAGGTTGGCGCTGTTATACTCATTGAAATTATACTTGGGTTGATTAAATCCGTCTTGTGGTTGTTGTTAAATCTTTATTTGTAGTTTTTAGTAAATTAGATTTTTGTGCTTCGGGACAACCTGTGGGTCAGGCTGAGGGTGGGGGTGTGGATGGCCTGTGGGTGGGGCTGTGGGCAAGGCTTTATGTGGTGCTCTACTTACATATTCATCTGTATGCGTTTATGACAGGTCACTGATCCCTCACTGACCGGCCTCCTATTTTACATACTGCATTGAATATTGTGTTTTAAAAAAAAAAAAAAATTAACATTCATCTCGCAGGCGCCGATGGCGGCCCCTGCGCTGTAGCATGATACCATGGCTAATTTGCGTGTATTCATTTATGATTTAGTCATTTAGTATTGTAGGGAAAAAAAAAAACTACATCAAAATGGCAGCGGCGCCATTCCGATAGATACTACTTCGCTGGCGCCAGTGCCATTTTGCTAGAGGAAAAAAAAATTGGCTCCATCAAGATGGTGCCGGTGGCACCTGTGCAGCAGCATCTATCAGAATTCTCTAGATGTTACTGTGCAGGCGCCATTTTGCTAGAGAAAAATAAATTTGGCTCATCAAAATGGTGCCGGCGGTGGCAACTGCGCAGTAGCATCAATCGGCGTTCTTAGCATACTTTGGAATGTATTACTTTAAAGTGGCCCATACACATTAGATGAAAGTTGGCCCAACTCGCTGAATATGAGGGATATAAAGATCGGGCCCTTAGAGTTTGAATGGCCTATCCTTTTGTTTTTAGTAAAAAATAAGCCACTGAAGAGAGTCTGGGAGAAGCTCACTTCTCACTCCGCATTAAAAACACATGAACACTCAGGCAAGCGGAGCACTTGTGTATTGGAGAGTTGGGAGAGATGTCTGTTATATGGTCAACTTAAAGGCATCCTGTCAGCTGTTTTGGCCAATACAAGATGCGGCCACTGCCTTTCAGGGCTTATCTACAGCATTCTATAATACTGTAGATAAGCCCACGGTCCGACCTGCAAGATAAGAAAAATAAGTTTTATTATTCTCACCCAGGGGCGGTCCTGTGCCTTCCGGTCTGATGGGTGTCGCAGGTCTGGGTCCAGCACCTCCCATCTTCTTATGATCGCTGCCCTCCTGTTGCTTCGTTGCTCCCCGACATCGCGCTCCTGCGCAGGCGTACTTCTCTGCCCTGTTGAGGGCAGAGTAAAGTACTGCAGTGCGCAGGCGCTAGGCCTCTCTGATCTTTCCCAATGCCTGCGCACTGCAGTACTTTGCTCTGCCCTCAACAGGGCAGAGAAGTACGCCTGCACAGGAGCGCGATGTCGGGGAGCAACAAAGCAACAGGAGGACCGGGGACCCAGACCTGCGACACCCATTGGACTGGATTGCACCAATTTCGCAAGTTTTTCCATCTACAAAGAATGGAGAGGTCTGCAATTGTTATCGTAGGTACACTACAACTGTGAGAGGCAGAATCTAAAAATAAAAACCAGAAAATCACATTGTATGACTTTTACATAATTAATTTTAATTTTATTGCATGAAATAAGTATTTGATCACCTACCAACCAGCAACAATTCTGGCTCTCACAGACCTGTTAGTTTTTCTTGAAGAAGCCCTCCTACTCTGCACTCATTACCTGTTTTAATAGCACCTGTTTGAACTTGTTACCTGTATAAAAGTCACCTGTCCACACACCCAATCAATCGGACTCCTACCCCTCCACCATGGCCAAGACCAAACAGCTGCCTAAGGACACAAGAGACAAAATTGTAGATCTGTACAAGGCTTGGATGGGCTACAGGACTTTAGGTAAACAGCGAGAGGGCAACAACTGTTGGCACAATTATTAGAAAATAGAAGAAACACAAGATGACTGTCAATCTCCCTCAGTCTGAGGCCTCATGGGGTAAGGATTATTCTGAGAAAGGTCAGGACTCAGCCCAGAACTACATGGGAGGACCTGGTTAATGGCCTGAAGATAGCTGGGTCCACAGTATCAAACATTACCATTAGTAATACACTTTGCCGTCATGGATTAAAATCCTGCAGAGCATGCAAGGTGCCCCGTCTCACGCCAGCACATGGCCAGGCCCATTTAAGCTTCACCAATGACCATCTGGGTGATTTAGAGGAATCATGGAAGAAAGTCATATGGTCAGAAGAGACCAAAATAGAACTTTTTGATAACAACTCCACTTGCCATGTTTGGAGGAAGAAGAAGGATGAGTACAACCTCAAGAATACCGTCCCAACTGTGAAGCATGGTGGGGGAAACATCATACTTTCTGCAAAGGGGATAGGATGACTGTCATGATCTCAATGGCAAGAGATCATAGCATCAGCATATAAAGGAACTAGCTCTTGGAAGATGGGAACTGAGCTGACCATGAACTAAACCTAACGCACAACTAGCAGTGGCCGGGTAGCATGCCTACGTTGATTCTAGATGCCCAGCACCAGCCGGAGGACTAAATAATGCTAGCAGAGGAAAATATTAGTCCTAGCTCACCTCTAGAGAAATACCCCGAAAGGAGACAGAGGCCCCCCACATGTATTGGCGGTGAATTAAGATGAAATAACAAACGTAGTATGAAAATAGGTTTAGCAAATTTGAGGTCCACTTACTACATAGCAGAAGACAGAAAGGACACTTTCATGGTCAGCTGAAAACCCTATCAAAACACCATCCAGAAATTACTTTAAAACTCTGGCATTAACTCATAACACCAGAGTGGCAATTCCTGTTCACAAGAGCTTTCCAGACACAGTAACGAAACTACAGCTGTGAACTGGAACAAAAATGCAAAAACAAACATGGACAAGAGTCCAACTTATCTAGTAGTTGTCTAGGAGCAGGAACAAGCACAGAGAGGCTTCTGATAACATTGTTGACCGGCAAGCAACTAACAGAGCAGCAAGGTTATATAGCGACTCCCACATCTTGATGGGAACAGGTGAACAGAGAAGATGAAGACACCAGTTCAATTCCACCAGTAGCCACCGGGGGAGCCCAGAATCCAAATTCACAACAGATGACTGCACCAGATTAAAAGGAGGATTGATGGGGTCATGTATTGAGGGATTATGGCCAAAAACCTCCTTCCCTCAATAAGAGCATTGAAGATGAGTCATGGTTGGGTCTTCCAGCATGAGAATGACACAAACCACACAGTCAGGGCAACTAAGGAGTGGCTCCTTAAGAAGCATTTCAAGGTCCTGCAATGGCCTAGCCAGTTTCCAGACTTGAAACCAATAGAAAATCTTTGGAGGGAGCTGAAACTCAATGTTGCCCCATGACAGCCCCGAAACCTGAAAGACCTGGAGAAGATTTGTATGGAGGAGTGGGCCAAAATCCCTACCGCAGTGTGTGCAAACTTTGTAAAGAACTACAGGAAACATCTGACCTCTCAAAAATTGCAAACAAAGGTTTCTGTACCAAATATTAAGTTCTGTTTTTCTATTGTATCAAATACTTTTTTCATGAAAAAATTAATTATGTAAAACTCATGCAATGTGATTTTTTTGGATTTTTTTTTAAGATTCTGTCTCTTACAGGTGAAGTGTACCTAACGCTAAAAATTACAGACCTCTCCATTCCTTGTAGATGGAAAAACTTGCAAAATTGGCAGTGTATCAAATACTTATTTTCTCCACTGTATATGCACATATAGTGAGCTGTTTGTCTGTATGTGCATGTAGCAGAACTATGTGTGTACAACACTGCAGACAGATACTATTAACAGATTTATTACCTTCCTAATTTATCCTAGTACATTAAAATTAGTGGTAATGACTAGTGATGAGCGAGTGTACTCATTGCTCGGGTTTTCCAGAGCACGCTCGGGTGACCTCCGACTATTTATGACTGCTCGGAGATTTAGTTTTCATCGTGGAATCTGAATGATTTACAGCCATTAGCCAGGCTGAGTACATGTGGAGTTTCCCTAGCAACCAGGCAACCCTCACATGTATTCAGCCTGGCTAATAGCTGTAAATCATTCAGCTGCCGCAATGAAAACTAAATCTCCGAGCAGTCATAAATACTCGGAGGTCATCAGAGCGTGCTCGGGAAAACCCAAGCAACGAGTACACTCGCTCATCACTTATAATGACCTCACCACTTTAACCGTCAGGGAAATTTTAATTAACAGAAAAAATGTTTTTCCTATTTTTTGCTGCCTAAACATGGAGTGCATCTTATGTTAAGGCGTGTCTTATAGTCCAAAACATCCGGTTTATATATATGTGCAATGCATTAAAATCTGAGGTATTTATACCATACACTTACTGTGAGTTCTCCAATAACCAACCTAGTGGTGAAAACAGCTGCAGCCTCATCCATCTCTCGTCTGTACATTGCGTAATTGTCCTGACGATTGGAGGCAGCAGAGTTGCGTCCCCTGACAAATCGGTGGCAGCGGTGGGATCTGCTCAATCTTTCCGCTGTTATCCCTGACATATACAGCTCTGGCAGAAATTAAAAGACCACCACATCAAAACCCTGTCATGGGCAGCCCAATCTCCAGACCTGAACCCCATTGAAAACCTCTGGAATGAAATCAAGAGGATGATGGATAGTCACAAGCCATTAAACAAAATAGAACTGCTTACATTTTTGTTCCAGAAGCAGTGTGAAAGACTGGTGGAAAGCATGCCAAGACGCATGAAAGCTGTGATTAAAAATCATGGTTATTCCACAAAATATTGATTTCTGAACTCTTGAGTTAAAGCATTAGTTAGTATTGTTGTTTCTAAATGATTATGAACTTTTTTCTTGGCATTATTTGAGGTCTGAAAGCTCCGGGTTTTTTTAAATTTGGACCATTTCTCTTTTTCTGAAAAATAAACAAAATGTATTGCTTGGAACTTCGGAGACATGTTGTCAGTAGTTTAGAGAATAAAATAAAAAGTTACAGTTTACTCAAAAATATACCTATAAAGAGAAAAATCGTACAAACGGAACATTTTACAGTAGTCTCTTAATTTTTGACAGAGCTGTATAAATACATCCAATGGATGTTATCTCTCACCCACTTTTCAGTCATAAGTCCAGTGTTGAAAAATTCTTTTTTTTTTTGTATACATTTTTTACTGAATGACTGTTGATGGAGATTCCGTATGGTATACCTTAAGATCTTTCGGCCGACAGCCATATAATGTGTTTGGTTGGTCTAGGTAGACACATCTGTCCACTGTTGGAACCAGTAGACTTGAGAATATCCGTGCAGAAGGTGCTCCTGTCTTTTTAGAATGCCAACAATGCCAAACACCTAATCTTCTTAACAAAAAAAAGATTAATCTTCCTCCATAACACTGGACAGCGAGTATAGTACTTTGCTTGTCTGTGCCTTGATTTCCTAGAAGACGTCCTTGGAATTGTGCTGGTATGAATAGTTTCTTAACTTGATGGGAAATTCTAATGTTCTATTTCTACTCAAACAATCCTTGGTGGGTCATATACTGTCCATTGACCAGACGTTGGTAACTTCTGATCTACGGCATCATTTGGCATCCAGCTTTTTCAAATTAAATTTTCATTTTATGTCCTTGTCTGTGTGTGTTCATACACATTGAGCCTTGTTCTGGGGAGCTGCAATTGCTGGCATACTATTGTTTCTTGCATTCGAGTTTTATTCAGTGTAGTCCTTGTTACATATATTTTGATTTTAGTATGAAAAGGTCATTCTTTTTTTCTTACAAATCTTTTTTGCACTGACAACTTTATTAGAAGTAAAAGCCAAAAAGATATGTATGAAAACCTTATCGGGGACATAAAAATGAAATATAGCAACAAGAAAATATAACTCGGAAGGGTGAGTGGCACTGCACATAACAAAGAGTAAAAAACAAGAAGTCAAGTGGTAAGTACGTGAAATGCGTTGGCTTGAAAAAAAATCAAATATGTTATTCTTTAATTTTGCTTTCCTTAAGACAGCGTAAAAATAATTTCAATAATCAGTAAAGCTCAACGTGTATTTAGATAAAACGAGAGGTTATTGTACTAAAGGCGTGTGATTTGCAAGGTACAACCAAATTATAATATTTATGCTGACAAGCCGAAAATACTATTAACCACTCTATGGGCTTTTTAATTCATTTTTCTCTAAAAATGTATATTTCACTGATGAATGATAACTTAATGTTGCATGACAAAAATACGTTTTAAGGCTTTTCTTCATCTACGGAAAGATTTCCCGGTTCAAGTGACTTTCAGGAATTGTCCTCTGTATTCCAAATGACTAAACGTTCCAAGGTAGGAAATCATTTAAAGACTGGAAATAATGCAGACGTCATTAGAACGTTTTTTATATACCATTCTCATTTAATTCTATTGGTGTTCCAAATGACATTGAAGATTACTGCAGGCGTAGCCAATGTCTTTTTGATTCATTTGTATTCTTGTACATTAGAAGAATCCCTTCAAATGAAGTTACCTCTCACCCAAGGCCTCCAACTACACATAAATCTACGTTCTCCATGAAGTGTTGTAGTTTGATGATTACAAAGGTTAATTTTGTTTCATAAGAAAGAGCTCACACCCTGCCCATTACGTTCCTCATAGAGGCTCCTTCAGCTATTTCTCTGTACAACATTTTGATAGCTTGAGCTTTATTCGGGGAACATACTAATGAAATCCTGAACCATTTTTTTATAGTGAGTTTTTGAAAATTCAGGAGAATCACCCCTTCAGTTAAAAGCTGGCCGTAAACCTTAGATAGTTCAGTCAGCCGACAGCTATTCCTTATGGGCCCTGGAAGGGAATTGTCAACTGATTGGTGTTGCCCGAGCTATGGGGCAGCCAGGTAAAGTATGTTTCAGACATTGCGGCACAGAATGAATGCGTTGAAGTTGCAGATGGGATGAAGTGACTAGGATGAGTTGTCCAAGAAGCATGTGCCTTGTGACTTCTCCACACCACCCTTCCTGAGGCTGTCTGGTCTCTTCCTGTGTGGGTATATAGGAAAAGATCTTTCAATCAATAAGAGCAGGGCAGGAACCAGCCTCTTGTACAATTTATCCTAGTTGCATCATCAGCATTTAAAGTTTTTTAAAGTTTGAAAGTGAAACATGCATAGCTACAATATTGGATCCAGTCTCTGATTTATGCTGTCCTTGGTATTGGCAGCATGAATCCGCTAACAGCTTCTCTCTAAAGGAGTTGTCCACATCTCAGAGCGCCTCTTCTAATTTGTTATATTCTACCATACAGAAAAGCTATCCTCAACCTTGATGTCGGCACCATTTCAGCGGTGTCGGCACCATGTCTCTTGGGGCTTGTGTAATGTTGGTATACCACATGAGCCAATCAGTGACCACTTCACTTGACTGACATTTGAAGGAAGACAGAGATCAGCAGCAGCTCTCACTTATTCTATGTATCAGTTTTATCCAAAGGAAGTGAGAGTGAAGTGGCCAATTAGTGGCCGCTAATTGGCTGCAGGGCTCACGTAACATAGCATCATCTCAAGAGCCCCGTGAGATCCAGTGCTGGCACTGGAGATGAGTATCGGCTGTTTTAATTTTACACAGGGGAAAATAGCAATTGAGAGTGGGTCGCCTGAGAAGAGGGCAACCCCTGTAATACCCATCCAAACTTATGTCAATGGGGTGTGCATTTTTTCACAATAAGGAAAGGGGGCAAGCTGCCGACCGACATCTATGACTCCTGCAAAACTCTTTTGAGAACAAGGGATCTGGCATGTTAAAACTAATTATTCTAATGTTCATGGCCACCATTACAATTGCCTGGGCCACATTAGGGGCGTTACTAGACTTAAAAGATCTGCAACACCTTGACACCTGTGGCCGCCATAGCCTGACCCCATGACCACTACATAGTGTCACAATTCCTCCACTCGCTGTGTAATGGATGCATTAATTGCCAGATCAGTCATCCCATTTAGTACAGGGGCGTGCTGAGCTGTCAGTATTTTGATTGGCTGCTCATTCGTCTAATCTAGTGCAGGGGTATGCTGAGCTGATGGTATTTTGATTGACAACTCAGCTATCCAATCTGAGACTGGGTGGTGCCGAGCTGCCTTCAGGGGTTCCCTGTTCCAAGTGATTACCCAGCTACTTAGCTGTCAGTTCCATATTTCTGCCAGACGTAGCATTTGGTTGTTTTTTTGCATTGTATTTCTGTGCTCTGTTTGTTGATCTATTGCTGCCTGACCTTGGACCTCGTTCTGATCATCTATTTGCCTAGCCCCTTTGCTCTGATCCGCTATCTTCCTAGTATTCTGAACTCGGATCGTGACCTGACGTAGCCTTTGTTTTTACCCTTTAGCTTACTATGTGCTCTCTTAGTATCTGACCCTGGAACGTTTGACAACTCTGCGGCTTGTTCATGAGTAGTGACAAACGTCAAACATAGTAAGTATAATCCAATACACCTGTCTTTTTGTAGATGCTCTGACCCATTCATGTTACAATTTAGCCCTTGTCATCGTTGTTCAGAACTTTACGTTGGCTCATTTTTCCATCTTGCAACGCATCAGCTGCAAAAACTGCCCTGTTCAATTGCTGCCTACTATTTCCTAACTTTCTGTCAGTGGTTATAATGTTATAGCTGATAATTATGTATCCCACAATACAAATTTGATTAAAACATACACAAAACTATTGGTATGGCAGACAATCCCACTAATTTCCAAAAATAAAGCTAAAACAAGTGCAGAGACCATTTATTCACCACAAATCCGTGACTGCTAAATGGTACGTAATTGCCCTAATAAAGACTTACTGTTCTTTCAGTTGGAGGCTAAATTATCATCGATTCTGCTGAACTGAAAATCGATTCAGATAAACAGAGACACTGAGAACATTGTTGGAGAATAGACTCCCGGAATTCTGCTAAGTATTGGTCTTGGTCCTCCAAGAAAATATAGTACAGCGTTGCCTGAGTTTTTGGCTAAAAATCATTTCTGCCATTGTTTTTTTTTTTAACCTATGGTATGGATGGTCGATAACTGTCCGTTTTGGTAGTTTACTAGCCCAGGCACCCCTCCCTTCTCAATACATCGCAAGATATGGCGTCAACTACATGTGCTACAGTGAGGTGCGTGTGACAAATAGTGTAAGTATTTTGGAGTGACTAACTGAAGGTTAAAATGTTGCACCGCTTACCTTCTACAGTTTGTGGATTAGACTGTCCAATACTGGCTGCAGAGTGAGTCAGCAGAGTTCGCTCAGACGGGAGAGCTCCTAAGGACAGATTATTTCACTGTCCAAGTTTGTGTCAGGAGACTCATGGTCAATCCGATCATTGAGTTGTCCATACGGACAACCATGAAATAAACATGTTTGATCCTGGCCTAATTCTTGTCCTCTTACTTCTAAGCTCCTCTCAGCTTATTTTTGATCACATGAAGTTTCAGCTTAAATTTATGATTATAAATGAACTAAGAGGTACTTTTAAGATGGTAAGTAAACTCTCTCCATCACAACAAGCTCACTGACTAATTCTCATTTAACGCCTTCTGCAGTCAAAAAGAGACAGCAGTACAGTGGCTATACAAGACAAACGGTGCAAATGAAACCCAATGGAAAAAAATATTTTTAGCCACAAATTCATGTGTTTAACTAAGAAATTAGACTGTAGGTGTTTTTATATAATCTTTTTTTACAGAGGAGCTGTCACCATTCCCTGAATATTCTCTTTTTGTTTTACAGTTCCAGAGATATGGGCCTTTTTATTTAGTGCTAATCTTTATAGTTTTTGCCAATGGCGTGTGGCTCACAGGATCCTCCAGGGAGTGTCTTTAGGCTGCTCTACATAATTACCATTTGAGCCACACCCCTTTGTAAAAATTATCACTGAATAAAAAACGCTCACATCTTTTGAACCATATGGCGGATATACAAAAAAAACAGCAACACAATATTCAGGGATGGATCAGGAGAAAAATATGGGAGTACTCGAATTAAGGTATATAAAATAGTATAAATTTTATTAGACTAAACTATTATTTAAAAAAAAACACACATAAAGTGACATGAACATTCAGGATATACAGTATGAAATAATGTGCACACGTAAGTCAATAATCAAGTTAGGCATCTATAATTAAAGTGCTTCAATAGTCATAAATCAGGTAAGTAATGATATGACCCCCAGCTACCAACCGCTATGGACAATAAGGGGAAAAGGTATAATCTAGCAAAAGACCAAGTGTAGCGTAAATAGGCATACAGTGGGCATGTATCTTGCTGTGATAAGAAGCCCTATATAACTTAGCTATGCGTGCTTAATAGCATAAAGATAAAGCTGGGTAGTATCAATAAAACTTACCACTGTGTGCACAAAAGACCCTCGCTAGATGGTGAGTGACCCGACGCGCGTTTCGTGTCCACGCTGGACACTTCTTCAAAGGTTATACTGCGCTTGTATGGGAAAGGACCTTAAGTAGTCATGGAGACAAGTCACATGGCATATCAGAATTGACCAAACAGAGGACGGCATTATCGGCGTATGCGCGGTGCATACCCAAGGTCCTGGCATGACATAACCGAGCGTCATGCATCACAGCGCATGCGCAGGGAAAAAAAAGCCCCTAGGCAGGCGCAGGAGGCAAAGAAGACACCAGGTGTCATGCCGGATCCGGGGACAACAGCGCGCATGCGCACGGCCGCGTGAGAACTATATAAATAGGCCTCCTCGGATGGGTACCTGTGGAGCTCCCCCAGACGCAGGGCCGCAGGGTACTCGGTACCAGGCCTCTCTGTCTCAGTTCTGGGGTTGTCACGGTGGCTAGACCCGGTCCGTGACCCTGTAAAGGGGCGTCCAATGAAAGGTGTGATGATGGTGCGTGGTGTAGGTCGCGGTGAATAACGAGGACACAGGGTTGCAGTCTCTTTACCTCTTCACTGAAGGCTTCAGGATCCTCAATCCGGAGCACTGTTAACAGGGCTGGCTGAGACCAGCCGGTCCGAAGGCACCTCCAGAGTTCCCTTTGCAGGTGGAAATCTGTGCCTACCTTCCAGCGCCTGTGTGTTGTAGTACTTCCCTGCTGAGCACCACGGGATAGTCCTCACAACTGTTGTGTCTGTTTCTGATGTTCTTTCTCACAACTTATATCTGTTCTGATGTTCTTCTCCGTCCCCCAGATGATATGGCTAGGACGCACCCGTATGACGGGTAGGCCTGGAGTTCTTCCGGGACCCTAGTGTCGATTCTCTCCCACAATTGCCCCCTATGTCTGCTTAGGTGATTTAGGTGAGACAGCCAACCTATAATTAACTGTCCTGCCGTTGGTTTGAAGTAATGCTTGGAGCCCAATACTTCCTCGGCGTTCAGGCCACTGGCTACGCGCCTCAGTAGGATGTTGCCTCGATCTTACGGCACGACTCGTACTGGTGTTATCTCCTTTTTGCTGTGATCTCGTTTCTCACTGCTTCACAATAAACCTTGCTTCTTGTCCTTTCTTGAGATACCGCTGCAATGTCGTGCAGGCGCGGTTCCTTAACGCTCTCTCTTGTTCGCTAGGCCTCTGTCAGGATCCCACCCCTGACAGGGACCCCCCTGAATCTTTCCCCTGCAACACCCCCTGCCACAGGATGTTGCCTGGTTCCAACCCAGTCAGCTTCTCACTCTCTTTCTATCCAACCCCCAGTTTTACCAGATTGTGAGGAGTGGCCTAATGCATAGTACCCTTAGCTCCCCCCGGAGGCCAGACTGTGAAGTGTATTGGTGCCTGTGATACCTGGTCAGGTGAACTCCTTTGGTGCCATCAGACATACCATCACTCCCCTTAGTGGCAGAGCGATGTTACTGCAACGACCAGGTCTCTGGGGCGCTGCACTTGACCTGACTGCCTAGTGTGAACACTTACCTATGGCTAATAACATGGTAAAGCCTGCATTTATAGGAATGTCAGGTACCCATCCGATTTGAGATTACCTTGACGTTTGGTGGATGGGCTCACATTTTTTGGCCAAATCTTGTGCTAAGCATCTCATGTGTTTTTTCATAGATTTCACAAGCCATTAAGCTATTCACATTTCATGTATTGCACATTTTCTTGCTTTAGTACAGTTGAGTGCAGCCATTGATCTATTTGCTATGTAAGACTTTTTTGGTTATGCACCAGTTCAGACTAGATTGCTGTTCAGTCAGCTTACTTATATTTACTATGTACTATTTTTTTCTGACTTGAACGCCCCGCCCTTCACCATGCTGTGATTTTAATTACATCCAAACACAGATGGTTCTGACCTTCCTATAAATGCAGGCTTTACCATGTTATTAGCCATAGGTAAGTGTTCACACTAGGCAGTGTCAGTATTCCGGGTTTTCCAAGTTACCTTGTGAATGATTTTGCCCTTTGTTAAGATGGAGTTTGCTGTTTTTGTCTGCCCTACTTCCTGTTCATTTGTTTAAAACCCAGGTCAGGTGTCAGCCTCTCTGCTGGAGTATTCTGCTTGGTTTCTCCATCAGCTCAGCTGCTTGTCTGCTGTACTTCTACCCATGGCTCTGGACATTCTCTGCCTATGTAAGTTACGTTCTCAGTCTGTTGGCTTGGGAACTTAACCCTTGGTTCTCTCCTCCAGGTAAGAACTCTGTTTTGGAACTGTGTTTGGAGCTTTGCTGCTGGACTTAGACTGTGTTTGTTACTTAATCCTTATTTACTCCCCCCGGTGGGAGCTACTGGAAATTACACCAGTATAATTCTTTATGTGAACTTGTTTCTGGACTTACCCGTGTTTATGCCACAACTGAGATAAACTTGAGAACTTGTTTCTGGACTTACCCGTGTTTATGCCATAAACTTGAGAACTTGTTTCAGGACTAGTGTTGAGCATTCCGATACCGCAAGTATCGGGTATCGGCCGATACTTGCGGGTATTGGAATTCCGATACCGAGATCCGATACTTTTGTGGTATCGGGTATCGGTATCGAAACAACATTAATGTAATAATGTGTAAAAGAAAGAATTAAAATAAAAAATATTGCTATACTCACCTCTCTGACGCAGCCTGGACCTCACGGAGGGAACCGGCAGCGTTCTTTGCATTTTAAAATGCGCGCGTGTCCTGCCTCCCGTGACGTCCCGGCTTGTGATTGGTCACGTCGCCCATGTGACCGCGACGCGACCAATCACAAGCCAGAACGTAATTTTAAAATCCTGAAGGACCTGAAATTACGTCACGGCTTGCTGTGATTGGTCGCGTCGCGGCCACATGGGCGGCACACGACCAATCACAAGCCGGGACTTCACGGAAGGAAGTAAACGCGCGAATTTTAAGCAAAGAACGCTGCCGGTTCCCTCCGTGAGGTCCAGGCTGCGTCGGAGAGGTGAGTATAGCAATATTTTTTATTTTAATTCTTTCTTTTACACATTAATATGGATCCCAGGGCCTGAAGGAGAGTTTCCTCTCCTTCAGACCCTGGGAACCATCAGGAATACCGTCCGATACTTGAGTCCCATTGACTTGTATTGGTATCGGGTATCGGTATCGGATTGGATCCGATACTTTGCCGGTATCGGCCGATACTTTCCGATACCGATACTTTCAAGTATCGGACGGTATCGCTCAACACTATTCAGGACTTACCCGTGTTCATCCCACACCTGGGATTAACCTGAGGACTTGTTTCTGGACTTCCCTGTGTTTACTTCATACCCGGATTTGACTCTTTCTGCACCAGCTGTGTTTGGATCTGCATGTCACCCGTCTCACTCACCCTGCCAAGGACTTTGGCCTAAGAACTCTTCTGTTTTGCTGTATATGGTTAAGGGACTTGTTTCATTGCGAGTTATCAGTATATTGTTTGTGTGTTTTTGCTGTGTTACAAATACACTATTTGCACTAAAGAAACCCGTCTCTGTCTGTTCATTGCCCCATGCTACCAGAATCTTAGAGTTCCTACAATAGTATTACAGGCAGTCAGGTCAGGTACCCATCCGATTTGAGATTACCTTGATGTTTGGTGGATGGGCTCACATTTTTTGGCCAAATCTTGTGCTTAGCATCTCATGTGTTTTTTCATAGATTTCACAAGCCATTAAGCTATTCACATTTCATGTATCGCACATTGCCTTGCTTTAGTACAGTTGAGTGCAGCCACTGATCTATTTGCTAAGCTTAGGAAGCTGACAGTCCATTGAGGTACGTGGCCATGTGACTGCAGGGTCCCAACCTGGCTTCTCAGAATGTCTCCATGGGGCTAGGTGACCAGAGGGTCCCAACCTAGCTTCTCTGAACATCTCCATGGGGCCAAGTGACCGAAGGGTCCTAACCTGGCTTCACCAAACATATCCATGGGGCCACAGGTGACCGGATGGTCCCAATCTGGCTTCTCCAAATGTCTCCATTGGTTCAGTGATGGTCAATGAAGCAGATCTGTATTCTTCCAGCTAGTGCTGTGGTCCCTTAACCTGGCATCCTGTAGAATGTCAAATCTGTGTTCCCCTTGATGGAGCCATGTTATTTAGGGACTTTTTTATTTTTTTGTGTAACTTAAATGTATGTATTTGGGACTAAAATTATTTTTTGCTTTTGGGTTTAATTAAACACTTTGCACTGTTTGGATTTTTCCGACTCTTCATTTTCCTGCACATTCAACTTTGATGTGGTCTGTGGTCATAAATCACTTGAGAGGAGCTTAAAAATCGAAAACCCTTTTAATGTCCAAAAACAATGTTACATCACACTGCTCATCTCTTCTGAATATAATTTTATTCATAGTTTTCACTCCGCTCAGTGCGTCTTCGACTGAGGTGAATGACAGCTCAGTTGTCCAATCTGGTGCAGGAATGTGCTGAGCAGTTGGTGTTTTGATGGACAGCTGAGCTGTCCAATCTGAGTCTGGGAGGTGCTGAGCTTCTTACAGGTGTTCCATGTTTCAGGTGATTACCCAGCTCTTAGCTGGGCTGTCAGTCAAAACATAGCATCTGCTGAATGGTTTGCCTTGTATTTGATCTATTGTTAACAGACCTTGGACCTCATTCTAACCATTTGTTTGCCTAGCCCCTTTGCTCTGATTTGCTATCTTCCTAGTATTCTGACCTCGGACAATGACCTGACTTCACCTTTGTCTTTCCCCTTTAGTTTACTACGTGCTCTCTTGGTATTTGATCACAAAATATTTGACTACCCTGCCTCACGGCTTGTCCATGAGTAATAACTGGTGTTACATTAGTGACATAAAATGGACAGAGCAAGATAAGTTTGTGAATAACATACTTTGCACAAGGGTTGAGCAAAGAAATCAGGGATGCCATGAAAGCTGCCTCCAGTGAAGGTGAGTTTAAAAGGTAAGCACAAATTATATTTTTGTCAAAAAGCCTTGCCTAGAGGACCCAGGATTTAAGAACTGAATTTGGAAAAATGTGATCTGACAATTCAATTTTTCATATACCTTTGGACCCTTTCCCTCTAAGAAGTAAAAGGGGATATCTCTGTAACCACAACAGGTAGATCTACTGAAGCTTCAGATCATGCTCCGGAATAATGCATAGCAAATATATAATTATCCCGGGTAAGCAATGCACATAAAATTGAATATTTCTCCATCCCTCCTCTGGATTTGCATTTTTGCTTTACTTTACAATGTATATGAGGTTCACCTTTGGTGGCGTGCAATTTTTGAAATGCCAAATAACATTGTATATTTTACCAAAAATATCTATAGAGGTGACAGGGACATGATGCATTTCATTTTCCTCGATTTTGTACTGAAGGAAACGGCTATCATGAATAATTCAAAAATAATGCTGAGACTGTTAAGATTTAGTACTGGAGAGTAGAGGTCATTGCAGTTGGGAGAATGGAGGTAGAAGAGTATTACTATTCCTCGATCTTTGAGTCTCAAGGTGACATCATTATTATTTCTCTATATCTATAATGTGGAGCCGCATCCAACTTATTGCAGTGTTTCTCATGTAGGGGAAGAAAGATCAATTACATACAGACCTCAAAATGTGAACTATAAGCATAGCGTCCAATAAAACTGTCATTAACAGTCACCACAATTTTAGCTGCTCGCTTCCAGGTCAAGCTGTTTTAGAAATGATAACTGACATTGGAAGGTTGAATCAAGCGTCTCCTCATTCCAATGGGAGCAATTCTGTAACCAAACAAGTGAAACTCTTTTATTAAATCACATGGTAATTCCTCTTGAGTTTTATTTTTTTTTTCATTCTGATGATTTCCTGCGTCGTTTCGTAAATTACTTCCAAACGTAAACAATGGAACACTTGGTTGCGAGCAGGTAATCGTGACCGATAGCGGGTCCGTTCGGGTCTTTCCTCAATGCCTCGTTTTATTTAGTTCTCGTCAATACGTTACGAAGGTTCAGAATAGCACAAATATCTGTGTGCGCTTGGTATTTGTTTTGTGATTAGCGGAGCTTCAAAGAATTGGCAGCGATGTTGCATAATAATAGTTGATTTGAAAGTAACCCTAAAGGCAGTTAATGGAGAACATACTGCTTTTTATAATACTATTACATTCATATCCCAGAGCATAAATAATCATCTCCTGTCCTTTCTTCTTATAATACCGTCTGTTTCCGCTTGGATACGAAAATAAAAAAAAAAACACAGAATAAAAGTAAACAGTTAAAGGGAAAATTTAGTTTTTCAAATGGAAGTAAAATGTCCGTTGTGAATAAATCTAATGATCTGGATTTTTCATAAGTTATGAAAGTAAATCCTCCTGTATGAGAGAAGGTAGTTCATGGAGTTTTTCAAATAATTGAACGTTAAAGGGAATCTGTCAGCAGGTGTTTGATATGTAATCTGATAGCAGCATGATGTTATGGTAGAGAACCTGATTCCAGCGATATATCACTTAGGTAACTGGGTGCGCCCATTTTAATTGATAGCTTTCTGTGTTTATTGGGGCTTGCTTGGACCCGGAGGCACGAGACAACTAGTCATAAAATGATAATCTCCTACTGATTAGTTTACTGGGTGCAGCAGTTGTGATTGGCCGCATTCTGTGCACATTGTATATTGACAGAAAGCTGCAAATCAGTGCTGGGGGTGAGGTTGGACCAGGAGGCACCAGACACCTAGTCCTGTAGTGATAATATCCTGCTAATAAAACAATGATTGTATTGCAACAGCAAAACACGGCCCAGTAAGTGAAACATCACTGGAAATAGGGTCTCTCAGATTGCATAGCAAATAAGTGGTGACAGATTGCCTTTAACATAGGGGGATAACTTACTGATCTCTGGGACCCCTAATGATTTTGAGTGCATGACTTGTAGCGCCGACTGAATGTAGTGGAAGTCGGACATACACATCTTCGCTATGTCAAGAATAAATTGCCATATCCGTACGTTTAGACATAAAATAGCTAAGCCTGTGCCGATACCTTATGCTTTCCATCTAAAGGAAAAAGTCAATCTTAAGTTTATATTCAGCAGTGTCACTTAATAAGATCAATGGGACTATGGACATGGTGGAGCGCTGTGCTTGACATTATCCGTCAGTCTCATAGAGAATGAATGGCGTAAAGGAGCACATGATCGACCGTGACTCCACTCAGACTGGACTTAGCAGTTGAAACCTCAGTGGTCACTAAGATATTCCCAATGCTATGGATAAGGGATAACTTTCAATCTTGAGAATATCTTTTTTTTTCTCCATCACCAAATAATCTGGAATTTGAGCTAAAGTTATTGATCCACTAGTCCCAGTTCCAAACCACAAGGAACTGATCACATACAGTAGTTCAACTTTTCGTAGAATCATGCTTGTAAATCTGCTAGCCTCTAATGGTCTAAAAAGGACCTAACGCGCCCTCTTGGACTAGCTTCTTAGATGAGTCATTCAAGACATACTTCCCAGCCGCCAGCTTCTGTAATGCCGCCGTGTTTCACAGTAAAAAGTACATGGCTGCAATAACACAACTGGTCTCTGATCTGATTCATGCCGCCCATGGTTTGAGCAGCATGAATCTCCTCTCAGATTCCCTTTAAAGCTCTGTTCGTATCTGCGTATGTCTTTAAGTGTTTTCAGAAATGCCGGGCACCCTTCATGACGGATACCACTGGCGGCAGACTGACCCATATTGTCTTATATGCCCAGTGAGCTGCACTGTCTTGTCTAGGATATTTGGCTGATTTACGACAGAGCCTCCAATGTGAACGGAGCCTAAGCTGACATTTGGCTTGGCTTATCTTACAAGTTAAGGTTTGCTGTATCAGTGTACAGTATGTAACGTGTTGAATGTCAAATTAATACTTTCTACATCTAATACTCCTGTGCCATTACCTCCTGTTCTCCATCCTTGGGAAAATGTGTATAGTAGAGACTGGCATAAGCTTACATTTATCAGCGGTCACTGGTGCTAATCTGTAGGGTCTATTTTGGTCAGTGGTAGATCAGCTTTAAATCAGCATGTAGGAGCCTCAAAGATGTCCAGCGGATGATGTAGTCCATGAGCCGAGATGGGTCACTTTTGACTTTCAAATGCATGATTTTCCTGATAATAATCTTGGTTCCAAGTATAAGAATTATTATATTAATACTGAAGTTCTTGTCTCATATATCACTAGCTTCTGGTGTTGGTAAAACTAGGATTCCCATGACCATGGATGAGAGCTGCCATGTCATCTGAAGCATAGTCATGGCACTTTTGTACCCTTAAATTCGGTTACGCAGTTAAACGTTACAGTAGTCCAAAATTGGTACTGGTGATGTTGAGGAGCACAGACTAACTGACCTATAAGCCCAGAAGACAATACCTATAGGTGTCTTCTCCTTACCATGTCCTCCAACATTTCTGATGTTAAATGATTTGTTAATAGCATGATTTCCTAGGGGGTGTAAGGTGCACAGGGCGGTAGTCATGTCATGGTTGAGGGACTGCTGCATTCCCACACTCTGGCAGTCCAGAAGTAAATTGTGTCCCGTTTCCCTTGTGCTTTGTGTGTGTTGTAGAATACTCACATTTTCACTGAGGGCCTCCACTGTCTCCAGAATCTCGGTTCCTGGAGCAGCCTGACAATTAACAGGAGACATTTTGTCCTTTTCAAACAGTTTCACTTTACTGAGCAGTCTAAGTTCAATTGTTGTTACAGCATAAAACATTGTCATCGCTGCGGTACTTTCAGCCTGAGCTATCCCTCTCCTTGCTGGCGTCTCTGACCCCTGGGATACACCACCCGGCTCCACAGCTCTCATGAATACTGTCCCTACTTCTGTAAGTGGTTTCCAATCCGGCTTCATCTTCTGGGAAGAGAATAAGGCAGGCTCCTCCATGCCTACTTCGGGCCTTAGACCCAGACCTCCCAAGAAGGTCTACTGAAATTTGTCAAGATGATCGTATCTCCATTTTAATGGATGGTGAGAACCTGAGCATGGATGAGATCTCTAAAGATACTGAAAAGTTAGCTAAGTTGAAAATGTCATAAGATATTATCGTGTCCTAGAAGAATTCATCTCTGAGATATAGGATACTGCATATTTCATGCCTTAAAGCCAACTTGTACTCATTGAGCTCTACAGTAGATACATAACACTTGCATAAAAGCTGCTGTAGAGGAACAGTAACCAGATTCTTTGCATATAGTCCTTTCTATTATATAGCAGGAGCCGTTTAATCATTGCAATGTACCATTTACATGCGGATGCCCTTTAATAACAAATCTGTCGGCAATTTGTTTGCAGTGACGAGAGGTTGTGTGTTATACATTTATTGATCGGTTCATCTTATCAGTAAGTGTCATACCCTGGCCTTTCTAATAGTGTAAATCCAATAAGAGCGTAGATCCCTCTTGTACGCGGCTGTCATTTTACACGACGTACAAGTACATGAACAATGCGGAAATAACGATAATGTGTCCACTACTGTTATGTCTGCAGAAATAATGAAATCTGAAAATATCAAGTGTGATTATAAACAATATTATCCCCCATGTTACACTCACCGCAGTCCAAGAAGCTGAGACAAGGGGAGTTGTTTTCTGGAAAGACTCCCACTGTAGATCTGATTCAGTCGTCTGCGAGCCTACAGGACCAGTCACTCATAATCACTGTCCGCAGTCAGTACCTCTGTCCCATGATGTCATCTTCAGACATCACAAAAAATGTGATATGATGACGTCTATAAGAAATCCATACATCTGAATAGCTTTTGATGGACAGCTACTCCTCCTGACTTCCACATACACATGCACACTCAGTTTGGCTGAACATGCATGTATTCTCAAAGGGGAAAGCGAAGTAAGTCAGTACCAAAATCTGATAGTGGCTTATCTTGCCTGAGAAAAAGATCATGCTTAGAAATTCAACACACCAGATCCTGACATTATCTGGGAAAGTCAGGGGGCCCACGTACATATGAATACAGTATTTACTAATGTTTCCACAACAAAACCTTGGACATTGTTATCCATCCCCAAAGTCACCCCTAAAATGCATGGTTTCATTACAACAAATCTGTTGGTAGGATTTTAGCTCCCAAGCCATGTACATGTAGCTCTTTCAAAGCCAAGTCCAGCAATACCTTTACACAGTCAGTGCGTTACAGAGAAATCAGTGTTTGAACTGATATGAAAATGAGGCATAAAAGCTGTAGTAGATCTGAAGCCTCTGTCCCTCCAGCTCTATTAATTGCCCGATGCCTCATCCTCCTGCTTGACTGAAGGCTCCTTTGCCTGGAGTCGCACAGCATAGAGGCTGTCAGTCAGCCAAGCAGCAGGAGGAGGCGGAGCTTAGAGGGGAATAGAGCTGGAGTGACATAGGTTTCAGATCTACCGTAGTCTTTCAGCCTCATGTGCATATCAATTCAAAGGCTGTTTTCTCAGTAACAGAGTAACAGACTGTCCATGTAAAGGTATTGCTGGACTTGTGTTTGAAAGAGCTACATGTACATATAAATAGTTTGGGGGGTGAAATCCTGCTGATAAATTCCCTTTAAACCATACCCCTTTTGAAGCCTGAATGCAGTTGGGCTTGAAAATCAACAAGATCCTCTGCTGGCCTTTACACTTTTGCTGTCCTCTGACATCCCAGAGTTGCATGATGGGAGACAAGTCCTGAGATGCTGCAGGCCGTGGTAGCACGATTAGGCCATTCAAGAAGCACAAGCAACATGTGGACTGATGCTATCATGATGAAAAACAGCTCCTGGAACACTTTTAGAAAATGGCTGTACCACTGGTTCTGCAACCATATTAATGTAACGACAAGTAGTGATAAGTGAACATACTCGGATAAGCTGTTATCCAAGCATGCTCGGGTGCTAACCGAGTGTCTTTGGTGTGCTCAAAAAGTATGTTCGAGTCCCTGTGCCTGCATGTCTCACGGCTGTTCGACAGCCGCAACACATGCCTAACAAACAGGCAGTCCCTGCATGTGTTGCAGATGTCTAACAGCCGCGAGACATGCAGTTGAAGGGATTTGAACAAACGGTATTATTCGAGCACGTCAAATAACACCTTATCTGAGCACGTTCGCTCATCACTAACGCCAAGCTGTTAGTGCACCTGGAATAAAGACTAGAGGACTCTGTCTACCCTACCTTATGCCATTCCGCACCATAATTCCAGAATAGGACCAGATTGATATTTGCCCCATAAGCCTCTTCATGGCGTTGTCCATGTGACCTCCAGACCAATCTATGGGTTATCATTGTTTCCAAGACCATTCCAAGGCTCATTGTTGACGAGGGTAAACCTTTATTCCAGGCTCCATTGCTGTTTTGCTCTGCACCATGATGGCCTTTTGGAGAAGTGGTATGAGGTCAATGGAGCACCTGTAGCTGGATGTCTGGCTCAGAGCCCAATGCTGTGCAAATGCCTTCTGATGGTTTGTGTGGACACTGTTTGACACTTTAGGCTTGACATGTGACATCCAATTTCTGTTGCAGTATTAAATGAATCACTATACCCAATTCTACTAATCCGACTATGCGTTCGTGCATAGGTTCTTCTCTGTTCAGCTCTTGCAGTCAACCCAGTTCGCTGTTGTTCTCCCAACCACTGGGGTACGCAACGTTGAATAATACTGTTACTATACCATTTCTCCAAAGTATCCCCAGAGCTTTTTTTTCAACACAACAACCCCTGGCCATTGTGAGCCATCTGTGGGAGGATAAACGTGCTACCATGGTTTGCAGTATCTCCAGACTTGTCTCCCATCGAGCATGTCTGGAACATCATTGACTGCCAATTGCACAGGGAGCTGCCAGCAGCGGATCTTGATGATTTCCCCAAGTGCATTCACGTGCAGGCAGAACATTCCTCAGACAACCATTAATGACCGCATAGCATCCAAGGTTGGAAGTGCAGGGATTTCTACAAGATCTTTTTAAATTTTTATTTCCATTTTTTCATAATTTGTAGATCATTAACATGTCTATTCATAATTTGATTTTCATGATTCCATGACTTTTCCTTCTTGGAGTTGCAATTTCAGTGCCGTGGAATGTATAATATGCTGTATATTAAATACACTGAAAAAAGTGACCGCTCTTCATCTCCTATAAAAACTTCCTTTGCTTTCATGCAGCCTGCTAAAATATTGTGGAGTGTGCATGTTTGGTTATTTAAGGCTAGGCACGTTTGCATAGCCTCCTAAGAGGTTAAAATATTCTTAGGCAAAATATGTTGCGTCTGTCTGAATAGACCCCGTGAATATCATTTAAATATTTCTTGCCTGGGGCAAATTGTGCTTGGTGTGGTTGCATTTAAATGAATAAATTCATTAAAAAAATGTGTTATGGGAAAGTTATACGTTGACCTCAAACATTTTTTTTAGAAGCTAAATAAATGGGGGTCCCACCCACACTGTGCCCCGATTGTCTGGTCATTAATCACATTAACTATTTTTTTTTTTACATTTTCTTTGGTGACAATTTTGAGTCTTGGACTTTTATTTTTTCTGCAAGTACAATGGAAGGTTATATTCATTTCAATGGGCACATTAGATATGATTACATATCATTGTCACCAAGAATGAACTCAAAGAGACCCTCCAATAGCTATATATTAATATATATTGGAAGATTTATTGACTTTTTGAATTCAGTAAATTTTCCTGATTTCCTCCTACGTCAATATCATAGAAATGGAGGTCTTACTTTTTGTGTATATGAGTTTAGTTTTTAGCACTATGATTGGTGTATTTTTTTATTTAAACGAATGTTTGTTTGTGGTAGATGGTAAAAAAAACCCAATTCCTCCATTTTAGCTTAACGCTCTCTTTTAGTTTTAAGGCTCATTCAGATGTCCGAAGTTTGTTTACGAGTGCTATGGTTTAGACAGATAGCACTTGTACCTGTGCTAGCCTATAGGACCATTCACATGTTCGTGATTTTTCACGGAGCCAGAGATCTGTGGAAAATTTTAGAGACTTGTCCGATTTTGATCCGAGGGTCGGATCAAAATTGGCATTGTAAGTTGTGAGGAGCTGGCCTTGTTTTAAAGACTATTGGGCAATGCACGTAGAGCGGAGTCCGCCATTCTAAGGAATTTTTACGTCAATCTTATTATTGTGTTTTTTTAGAGATTTGCTTGCTCATCAGTTCAGCCTCAGGAATCAATGTTTCTATTCAGTGACAGTAACCAGAGCAAGACGTGCAAGCTCGATCTTGTGCATACATAAGGCCAGACCCAAGATTGGTAATCAAGGAAAGCAAACATTCAATTACTCTCGTTAGTGTCTCAGGGGTCTCAAGTAATTGTTCTCCCAGTCACTAGTCCCATTGTGTGGATGGGGATAGTAGACCCAGTGGAGCTATCATCACTGGGGTATCACATGCAGTCCCTGGTAATGGGTTTGGCCTGAGGAAAACACCTTCACCAATGCACGGCTATCTTTGGGGGGGTGGGAAGGTGAGTGAACACATCTGCCCATCCAGGGGCTGATCCCAGGAGAGAGAGAATAAGGCACATGTTTAGTGGGGGAGTTGATGTAGTGACGTCGAGGGGCAAGGATCTATTGCTGAGGTTCTGGTGCCCATCTATGGGTGGCCTGAAGAGTTTGGAGATCAGTTGCCAGCTGGGCAGGATACATGTTTTATGGCTGTGCGATCTGTCGTCTGGATTTGAGGAATATTCTTAAGGACTGTTGCTGCTATCTTGAGCTGAACCCATGTGCTACGGTTGTGTCATCTGTTATCTGGAGGAGTGTGGACTGTGACTACAGACTATACTGGTGAGAGATACGAAATCTGTGGGCCAACTGAAAGTTGGTTGGGCTGGGATCTTGTGGACTGAGGGCAATGTATTTTGGCCATCTACACAGAGTTGTAAAACCATTGACTAAAGGAATAAAAACTAGTTGCATTATTTACCTGCCTAGGTCACTATTACAACCCACAACCTCAGATCTTCACAAAAGTACCACACTAGGATTACATCTGAGTGCAGTAGAATTTTCACGGACTGATGGACTGTCAGAATGGAAAAGGTGGAGAAACTTTTTATTTTTTATTTGTCCACATATGAGAAAAAAAATGGATGACACCCGGACCGTGCTCTGATCAAACTCTGATCAAGGTCTAATCAGAATAATCTATCCGTTTACATAACAGTTTACATATAACCTAATAGGACAGTGTGAGTTACATCTATTAGATCATTAAATAGGTGCAGTATATACAGTATAGTTTTTTTTACCTTTTCTTATTGTGTTTATATATAATATATTAAAATATTTGTATTTTAATTCATTGTGTCCTGTACATGTAAAATGCTTAAAGATCTGTTACCATATACTAAAGTATGCCTAACAGGCATTTATATAACTAAGAGCATCCTGGGAGGAGCCTCATAGAGAGCAGACATCTCTTCTCTTCCCCAAAATTCTATAAGGCTGGGTTCACATTGCGTTGTGGCAATCCGTTAGACGGACTGCGTTACACCGCAGCATAACGCAGTGTAACGCAGTCCATTAACCCTGCCATTAACCCCTGTTATCGGGTGCATCACCAACGCATGCCATAATCATCATTCTGTGACGGACCCTCGGACACGGGCTGCAGCGTTTCGGGGTCCGTCACCGCTAGCGCAGATAGAGCATCTGCGCTAGCGCGATCACATAATGCGGTCTTTTTTGGCACTTGCATTAACGCAGTCCATTTAAAGAGAACCTGTCACCTCAAATTGGCGGGATGATTGGCAACACAGCAAAATACTTCCGGGACTTAGTACGCGGGCGCATGCGCAGTAATGCTTTTTGGCTTTGCCCGCAGTTGGGCAAAGCATACTGCGCGTGCGAGACCGAAGATTGCATTGCGCACGCACGAACTATGGAGGACACGTGCTCTAATTCACTAACATATTGCGGACAACAGGGACGGACGGGGTGGAGAAATGAAGATGAAACGCCGCCCAGCGGACCGGTAAAAACTCATTTAAATATCCTGCCACTTTGAGGTGACAGGTTCCCTTTAACTCATGCGTTGAATGGACTGCACTAACGCAATGTGAACCTAGCCTAAGAAGCAACAGAGTTAATGGTGAGACAGAGAGGCAGGAGAAGGGGGATGCAGCTGCAGTTTCTCTCTCTCTGTGTCTGGGAGTCTGCATGAGAGGAGAAGGAGCAGATGTTTGGAGATATCTGATTGGCTAAAAGAGCTCTGGCATCTAGTGTTGAGCGATACCGTCCGATACTTGAAAGTATCGGTATCGGAAAGTATCGGCCGATACTGGCAAAGTATCGGATCTAATTCGATACCGATAACCGATACCAATACAAGTCAATGGGACACCAAGTATCGGACGGTATCCTGTATGGTTCCCAGGGTCTGAAGGAGAGGAAACTCTCCTTCAGGCCCTGGGATCCATATCAATGTGTAAAAGAAAGAATTAAAATAAAAAATAGGGATATACTCACCCTCTGACGCGCCCTGGACTTTACCGCCATAACCGGGAGCCGTTGTACCTAAGAATGCGCGCTTGAAGGGCCTTAGATGACGTCACGGTGCTCTGATTGGTCCGTAGCGGTCGCGTGACCGCTACGCGACCAATCACAAAGCCGTGACGTCACCTAAGGTCTTTCAAGCGCTTGAAATACCTTAGAAGACGTCCGCAGCTTCTGATTGGTCGCGTAGCAGTCACGCGACCGCTACGGACCAATCAGAGCGCCGTGACGTCATCTAAGGCCCTTCAAGCGCGCATTCTTAGGTACAACTACTCCCGTTTACGGCGGTAAAGTCCAGGGGCCGCCGGAGAGGTGAGTATATCCCTATTTTTTATTTTAATTCTTTCTTTTACACATTGATATTAATCCCGATACCGATTCCCGATACAACAAAAGTATCGGATCTCGGTATCGGAATTCCGATACCGCAAGTATCGGCCGATACCCGATACTTGCGGTATCGGAATGCTCAACACTACTGCCATCAGATCATAAAGAACACTCCCACTTACTAGGCCTGGAGAGAGGGAATATGTACTTGTAAAAGTCAGAGGGATGAAAAAAACAAACAAAAATATAGGGCAACACTTACTGTAATCGTCAGAAGCTTATGGTGATGTTAACATGTGGCCAATTCATTGCAGGACTTCAGTGAAAGGAAAGTCCGTTCCATATCCCTAAACTGACCTGTTTCTGCAGAATTTGCACCAGTCAGTTGTACTGGAAAATCAGAAATTTCTACAACAAATATGCAGCGTAAGGGATCATTCACATGTCTGTTTTTCACATACAAATGCTATCCGTTTTTTTCACAGATAGCACTTGTACATTTGACAGTCTATGGGGCTCTTCACATTTCCGTGATTTTTTGTACAAAATCCCGCGGACATGTCCAATATTGATGAGAGTTTCGGATTAAACTCGGCAATGAAAGCCTAATGATCTGTGAAAAAATGGGACAGCGCTCATATGCCATCCGTTTGCTGTCTATTTTTCACAGACGGTAGGAGGTGGAAAAATGTTTTTTTTTCTCATCAGTGAAAAAACTGATGAAACTCTGACCAAACTCTGATGACACTCTGATGAATATCTAATCACTGATCATCGTCATTTTTTCTCTATTGTGAAAAAACCCAAACGTCTGAATGAGGCCTAAGTGTTGTGATTCTTAGAGACGTGGATACTTTAAGCACAGTTTGCATCAAGCTAGCTAAAGTGAGGAATGGTGTCTAAGGAATATTCTGGAAAGACCTTTAATAGATAGTTTGGTGGTTCTCAGGGCAGTCACCAATTGTGATGGGTTTTCTGTAGGAGTATAGAATCAGAGTTAGGCCATGTTCTCACATTCAGTATTTGGTCAGTATTTTACATCAGTATTTGTAGCCAAAACCAGGAGTGGAACAATCAGTGGAAAAGTATAATAGAAACATATGCACCACTTCTGCATTTATCACCCACTCCTGGTCTTGGCTTACAAATACTGAGGTAAAATACTGACCAAATACTGAACATGTGAATGAGGCCTTAGGATTCGCTCACACTGGCGAGCAGCATCCGGTGATTCTCACATATGAGAAAATCGGATGCTATATGCAAATGACCCAACTCTGCTGCGATTGTGAGTCATTTTATTTTGATCCGATTCTCTTGCATGTGAGAATCGGATCACAGGTGTGGGGAAGATGGAGGACTTCACTTCTCCATCTTCTCCATTGTGTGAGTTGGCGTATTTTGGAGTACGCTCGGATAACAGTCTGATGTTTTGATAGACTTGTATGGGTGTGTATGGGGTCCCAGTATTATCCCTGTCAGTCCCTGTTACTAGGCTGATCCTAGTACCCCATGACTCCCACCAGAAGGGTTTCCTCAACACCTTGATTTATCAGGGGAACGGCACATGTCGTCCCTATCAGGAGTAACCGGGCAACATATCCTTCCACCCAGGGATATCAGAAAGGCAATGGCTTCCATAATACAGGGACCCCCTCTGGAGAAAGCAGAAAAAGGAGAAGGAATACAGTATCTTGTGAGCCCTTTTTTGACTAATGCTTAAATATTTTCCCCCAAGCAGGGATTTGGGCTTACTACTTCTTTACATGAACTTTTCGTGTGGTGTGACGAATATCATAAATATTTCTTCCCAAAGATGGAGTTGAACTATCTGCAATATGTTAATTTTATTGTGTGTTGATGTCACTGTTTTCACATAATTTTACAGAGGTGTTGAAACTCTTTTTAGGGACTAACTAATAAAAATTAAGTTTTAAAACCGCACTGTTGCTACTTTTCCTTATTTATATAGCGTCAACATATGCCGCAGTTTCTTCACTGTCTCTTCGGAACTTTGCTAACAATCCAAAATTCACCAATTAGGAAAGACCCAGGAAAAATATACCCACCTGATGCAGAATTGACTTTGGTCAGATTTGTCCATAGGACCCCATTGCTGCAAACCCACGTTGGAGCCAGCGGGATGCCCGAAAATTGGAAATAAAGAGTTATTGGAAAAACTTCCCAAACTATATTCCTTTTCCTTTTGCTGAAATTCACAGACACGTGCCCCGGTACAGTATCAGAGGTGGAATTATCCGACATTTGCACATTCCACGGAATCTTTTTCTGCTGTTTATTATCTCTTGCAGGTGAAAGTGTGTTTTGTATCAAAAAACAGCAGCCGATGATAGACTACCTGTGCAGCCCAGATGTGATCGAAGGGCTGGCAGTTCTTTATTCTATGTCAAACCGGCGCTTAAAGGAAAGCAAATGCTGCCTAGTGTTTAAGAAGAGGATTGTTTAAAGCTGTGTTTGGGTCTCCGCACTGCTGTATGCCATTAGGAGTGTAAAGATCAGTGCCTGTGCCCCATTAGCTGCACGCTGGGTGGAGATACGACCACAGCATTAAACAACTTATGTTTATAATATTATAAAGCTTCAGTCTGACTTACACAGTGAATACCATTCATATCCCTATAAAACGAATGCCTTGTCTGTCCCAGGCAGGGGGTCTGTTTTAGGATTTACCATGACTGACTACTGAATCCTAACGTCAGTCAGCAAGGTATTTTACCGTTGTTAATGTTACACTCAACAGTATTTTCACTGTAGCTCATGAAACAATATTAAACTGGTTATCTCATTATGACAACCCCATGTGAGTGAGCAATATGGGGATGGGGGTTCCATCTGTGGCTCCTTACGCATTTATCTCTGCAGAACACTAACAGGATGGACGTTATTGTTTTTCTTCCCATAAGTCAAGCAAACTTATCAGTCACTTATCTTGAGCACTGATCATTAGCTCGCATAAATTGCTCAAATCTGTTTACAGTTCTGTCTTTATAGACTGCTGCCTATATAAGTACATTGGTCCAAAAATTAGAGAGAGAGAGATTTTGTCATCCCAGAATCGAAAACAAAGCTTCTGGGCATGCTCAATGTGTAAAACACGGGTTCGATAGCCGGAACCGTTCATTCACACACCCGTTCCATGCGCACAGAAAAAACGTTGCAGTAGACGTTTTTTGTGTCCGGCAAAAAAGCCTGAAGGGACGGATCCGGCACAAAACGGATGAAACGTATGCCCTTCAGGCACAATCAGGCGCTAATACAACTGTATGGGAAAAAAACGGATCCGATGTAACAAAAAACCGAAACCGTTTTTTTCAAAAACTGCCGGATTGTGCCTGAAAAAAAAATCTGATGTGTGAAAGCAGCCTCACACTTCCTGGTCCTGCCTGCAAACTTTATCAGTAAGTGAGGATGGAACTTATTAGGTTTATTAAATTCAGGTATGTCACTGTGAGACCGTTGGGGTATTGTGGGGGCTAAAAGTGAGTGAGGGGGGACAGGTCACTGGTGGGTGAATGTGAGACCATGGGGGTATTGTGGGGGAGGGGAGACAGGACACTGGAGGGTGATTTTAAGACCATTTTGGTGTTGTGGGGGCTGAAGGTGGGTGAGGTGGTATGGAAGAAGCCTGGTAGGCGAAACGGCGCTGTCGGGGTGGCGGCACGGGCGTGATACACAGTCTTGCGGCATTCATGTAAGTGTCATATGTTCATCTGGCCACTTGTCCTTTATGCCTTATTAAGGTGGTATACATGTGCCTATATTTCACTGACGCATACATAGCATTATATATCAGGATTGCACTCCAGGAGTATTTATATATAATCATACGTACTGTGACTATTAGGCCTTCATATGGCTATATGTCTTTAGCACTTTTTGCACTTTACTGTTAATCTTATATATGGGCTCCATGGATGGTTGTTGCCCTCTGATATTTTTGCATTTTTTCATAATAATGGTGGCCTTGTGGCACTTTTTGCACTTTATTTGTTTGCCATAATTGCATACATTCATATCATGAGAATAGAAGGCCATTTTCAAAGTATGCCCCATAAAATTCTGTGTACATCTATTACTGCCCTGTAGCTGCTTTTGTTTTTAACTGAGATTCATCTTGTTCAGCATAATTGTCGTGGTCATACCAATTTTATTGCTGTTCTAATAAAATATTGTATATTTTATTTTTCTTTGTATGCCTCCATTTTTCCCTGGTATTCAATGGGAATTGTGTATTGATTTCTATGATTTTTGAGGCTTTATTATTTGATTAAGGATACATGTTATACATATGTGCACACTTGGGTTGAGCGAAACGGATCGTTCATTTTCATAAGTCGCCGACTTTTGGCAAAGTCGGCATCTCATGAAACCCGACCCGACCCCTGTGTGGGGTCGGCCACGCGGAACGCGATCTTCGCGCCAAAGTCGCGTTTTGTATGACGCTTTTAGCGCCATTTTTTCAGCCAATGAAGGAGCGTGGGCAGAGTGATGACATAGGTCTAAGGGGTGTGTACGCCCATCGCCATCTTATCGCTTGTGCGCTGTAGGGATTTGTAATGTTTAAAACAAAATTTTCAGTGCTGGGATGGAGGGGAGAGAGAGAGAGAGAGAGATATTTTACTTTATTTTATATACTTTTTCCCACTGACGTGCATTGGGTTTCGTGTTCCGGCCGATCCCCGAGTTTACGCAGTAATCGGCCGATTTCACCCGACTCGACTTTTCAGATAGTCGGGTTTCGCGAAACACGACTCGACCCTAAAAAAGTCAAAGTTGCTCAACCCTAGTGCACACGTTGCGGATTAGCCACTGTGGATTCGCAGCAGTTTTCCATCTGGTGTACAGTACCATGTAAACCTATGGAGAACCAAATCCGCAGTGCACATGGTGCGGAAAATACCACGCGGAAATGTTGCATTGTATTTTCCGCAGCATGTCAATTCCTTTTGCGGATTCCGCAGCGTTTTACACCTGCTCCTGTATAGGATTCCGCAGGTGGTAAAACGCAGGTGAAATCCGCACAAAAAACACAGGAAAGCCGCGGTAAATCTGCACACCAAAACCACAACAAGTGCACATAGCCTCATAGTTTTACATTGAGCGCTTGTGACATAGCTTCTAACTTCTGACCTGTCAGAAGCTGCGCTCAAGTTTGAGCAGCGGCACTGCAGCAGTGCCCCAAAATAGTGATTACGCCTGAGGATGAGTAAATGACCGGGGCATCCAAATCATGACAGTGAGTCCATCATACTGTGTATAAGGGAGCTGCGGGCCAATCATACTGTGTATACGGGAGCTGCGGGCCAATCATACTGTGTATATGGGAGCTGTGGGTCCATCATACTGTGTATACGGGAGCTGCGGGCCAATCATACTGTGTATAAGGGAGCTGTGGGCCCAATCATACTATGTATAAGGGAGCTGCGGGCCCATCATACTGTGTATACGGGAGCTGCAGGCCCATCATACTATATATACGGGAGCTGCGGACCCATCATACTGTGTATACGGGAGCTGCGGGCCAATCATACTGTGTATAAGGGAGCTGTGGGCCCAATCATACTATGTATAAGGGAGCTGCGGGCCCATCATACTGTGTATACGGGAGCTGCAGGCCCATCATACTATATATACGGGAGCTGCGGACCCATCATACTGTGTATACGGGAGCTGTGGGCCCATCACACTGTGCATACGGGAGCTGCGGGTCCATCATACTGTGTATACGGGAGCTGCGGGACAATCATACTGTGTATACGGGAGCTGTGGGCCCATCACACTGTGTATACGGGAGCTGCGGGTCCATCATACTGTGTATAAGGGAGCTGCGGGCCAATCATACTATGTATAAGGGAGCTGCGGGCCCATCATACTGTGTATAAGGAAGCTGCGGGCCCATCATACTGTAAATAAGGAAGCTGCGGGCCAATCATACTGTGTATACGGGAGCTGCGGGCCAATCATACTGTGTATACGGGAGCTGCGGGCCAATCATACTGTGTATACGGGAGCTGCGAGTCCATCATACTGTGTATAAGCGAGCTGCGGGCCACTCATTCTGTGTATACGGGAGCTGCGGGCCAATCACACTGTGTATAAGGGAGCTGTGGGCCAATCATACTGTGTATACAGGAGCTGCGGGTCCATCATACTGTGTATAAGGGAGCTGCGGGCCCATCATACTGTGTATAAGGAAGCTGCGGGCCCATCATACTGTAAATAAGGAAGCTGCGGGCCAATCATACTGTGCATACGGGAGCTGTGGGCCAATCATACTGTGTATACGGGAGCTGCGGGCCAATCATACTGTGTATACGGGAGCTGCGGGTCCATCATACTGTGTATAAGCGAGCTGCGGGCCACTCATACTGTGTATACGGGAGCTGCGGGCCAATCACACTGTGTATAAGGGAGCTGCGGGCCAATCATACTGTGTATACGGGAGCTGCGGGCCCATCATACTGTGTATAAGGGAGCTGCGAGCCAATCATACTATGTATAAGGGAGCTGTGGGCCCATCATACTGTGTATAAGGAAGCTGCGGGCCCATCATACTGTGAATAAGGAAGCTGCGGGCCAATTATACTGTGTATAAGGGAGCTGCGGGCTCATCATACTGTGTATATGGAAGCTGTGGGCTCATCATACTGTGTATAAAGGAGCTGTGGGCCCATCATACTGTGTACAGGGGAACTGTGAGGGACATCATACTGTGTATAAGGAAGCTGTGGGCCCATCATACTGTGTATAAGGAAGCTGTGGGTCCATCATACTGTGTACAGGGGAATTGTGAGGGACATCATACTGTTTGACGGGAACTGCCGGGTCATCATACTGTGTATAGGGAACTGTGAAGGCATATTGTGCATATGGGAGCTGTTGGCACATTACACTGTATATAGGGGAGATCTGGGGGGCATTATACTTTTTATAGTGGAGTTCTGTCAGCACTATACTGCATATAGGGGAGCATTGGGCTCTTATTATCTATAGGGGAGCTGCGGGCTCATCATACTGTGTAAAGGGGAGCAGTGGGAACATCATATGGTGTATAGGGGAGTTATAGAATCATCATACTGTGTATATTTGAGCTTTGGGGGCCTTAGACTGTGTATAGGGAAGCTTTAAGCTCACCATACTGTGTATAATGAAGCAGTACATGGGGGAACTTAGGGGACATTATTAAATGTTAAGTGGGCATTTAAGCATTATTTTTATAGGGGCACTCACAGTATTGTGACCATCAAAGTTGCATATGGTCACAATATGGCGCTAAAGTCAATGTTCGTTTTTGTATATAGATTTATTTTCAATAACAGTAGGGTCATATTCTGAGGTTCCCCTATATTCACAACTAGAGTGCGCAACCGTAGCTGTAATCAGGGTTAGCTGGTTAGGGGCCCACTCAGATGTTTCGCCCCCCCTAAGTTGAAACCCTAGCTACGCCTCTGATTGCTGTACATTACTCTGGCCAAATTGCCCAAAACAGACTCTATGAGGATAGCAAATAGATAATGGCTGCACTCAATTTTACTGTGCTAAAGCAAGGAAATGTGTGATACATGAAATGTGAATAGCATAATGGCTTGTGAAATCTATGAAAAAACACATGAGATGCTTAGCACAAGATTTTGCCAAAAATTGTGAGCCCATCCACCAAACGTCAAGGTAATCTCATGGATCGGATGGGTACCTGACCTGTCTGCCTATGGCTAATAACATGGTAAGGCCTGCATTTATAGGAAGGTCGGAACCAACTGTGTTTGGATGTAATTAAAATCACTAGATTCAGACTAGATTGCTGTTCAGTCAGTTTTCCTATATTTATTATAGACTCTATGAGGATGACATGGTGGCCCAATGTACTGTAGGGGGACATGGACTCTAAGTCCAGCATTATGCATCTTGATTGGCATGCACCAGTGGACACTTGTTGGTGGGTCTGCCATTGTTGCCACATTATTTTCACAGGATCATACTGAGCACATATATCAGAAATCAATTAGTCTGGAGACGAGGTGATGTATGTTATTATTATGCTTTTACTTCATCCTGCATGACCAGTTTTTGTTGGATCAGTGATGGTCTAGGAAGGCTTACCCTTGTAGGGTTGCACAAACCTCCACATGATAGAGAGTGGCACCATATTTGCTGTTGGGTCCATAATGAAATCCTCAGAGTCATTTCAGACCTTACATTGGTGCAATGGGCCCTGGGTTCCTGCTAATGTCAAGCCTGATGTGGCCGCAGTGTATAGGCAGTTCCTGGATGACGATAGCATTGATGCTATTGATTGGTCTTCAGGTTCCTCAGACTTGAATCTAGGTTAAATCATCTGGGACATTATATATTAGTGCATTCTTTGATGCTAATCAGCACCACGTACTGTCCATGAGTTCACTAATGCCCTGACCCAATTCTGGGAGTAGATGCCAAAGGAAACTATCTGCCATCTCATCCAGAGCATGTCCACACCTTGCTGTTAGTGTAGGCAGATGTGTGGGCGATACATACTCATGAGTCCACTGGCGGACACAGCCAGAAGAGGGCCCCTGTGCAAGAACAGCATATGGACCCTTTGCAGCCTTGTATCTCATCATATTGCACAATTCCACCTGCTTTGGTGGTGAAAAAGGAACCCTCACCTCTTGGTGTGAACCAATGCTAAAATTCTGGGATTTCAATTTTTTACTTTGATTTTTTTGTACATTTTGGAATCCAGCCCTTTATTGGTTGATGATTTTGCTTTCCATTTAATGTTAATTCATCATTTTATTCTCAAGGACCAACACAGTTCATATCAGTAAAGATTTTTATCTTTAATCGTTCATCGTGTGAGTTACATGTCCCTTTAAATATTTAGAACAGTGCATATGGAGAAGATAGAAGTTGGAGTCAAAAACAAAAGCAGAACAACAGAACAAAAAGAATAAACTGTTAAGATGTCTAGTGATTAATTTTCTATATAAGTTACTATAAATATTTAAATAATCAATTTTAATTAATGAAAGTTTCAAAACCTCAGAATACACACCCCTGAGTAAACCCTGAGCTCCACCCCGGAGCTGCACAAACTCAGATCAAATGTCAAATCTTTACTTTAAACTGTTTTAATCTTCTCACTCGCCATACCCTGTAGTAGTATTCCTACTTGTTTTATACAGTACCTTACCCTAATCATTAAGGAAAGTTTCAAAACCTCAGAATACATGCCCTTGAGTAACCTAAGCTCCACCTCTGAGCTGCACAAACTTCAGATCAAATGTCAAAATCTTACTTTCAGCTGTTTTAATCTGCTCATTCTCCATACCCTTATTTTTTATAAAAGTATTCCTACTTACTTTGTACAATACCTTACCCTAACCGATTTTTTTTCTTAAAAATAAACAACCTGAAACCTTCTACTATCTTCTCTGAGAAGGCAGTGTAAAATAATTGCCAAGGTCCCATGTAATGTATTCACTATATGTCTGGATTTACATGACTGATCTGGTAACTTTAACCTCTACCATAAATCTTGGAATGTGAATTGTTCCAGGGGGTGAGGGGGTTAATTGGACTCATCACAATGACACAGCTGTCTCTCTACTTTCGTGCATGCCGCGACTCCTTTTCCATAGGAATATATTGTACGTCTTCAGCTTCATTTATTCTCACCTATTTTGCTCGAGGAATTCAGGATGCTGAAAATGTATTGCAAAACTCATTTCAGCCTCTCTGCCAACAGCATCCTGGGGATAAGAGAGACAGCTTCTGGCATTCTGCATATACCAGACAAATCACAGCCACAATACACTGCATCTTCTGAGGCCGCCACTCAATTGTTATGGTATTGGGAGCAACTGAAGCAAACAAAATCTCAGGGTGAAATGTTGTAGTTACTTTACAGCATGCTGTTTGTGCTGGCTTCGGTTGTGTGTGCACGGTGAATGGTGCAAACTGCTTACAAAACCAAAGTTATCTTGACAAAATTAAAAAAAAAACAGAAAATAAAAAATGTATTTTTGTGCATTCTGAAAGGTTAAAATAGCTGCCTGTCAATTGAAACAAACTACGTGTAGGAATACCCAAGAAGACACCTTGTCAAGCAATACAGGGCACCAAGCATTTGTATGCCAGAAAACAGGGCTCCCTAAAGACATGTTCCGTGTCTTCCTTAGAGCCAGGCCCACCTCTAGGGAAGCAGAAGATCAAACTACTAATGTGACAGAACATAAAAGGGTGGAGAGGCCCCATACAAAGCCAGCTCCGGCACAGACAAACTATCAGTACTTGTGTATTGGAGACTCCAAGCTCATTTCTATCATTTCTCTTGTGAAATACTGCTGAATTTTATGTTGTTTTTTTTTAGTTTTTATTATAGCACTTTGTAACTCTGCCAGAATGTCTGAGGGACTCTCGGGAAAAAAAGAGGAAACCTCCCAGAAGAGTTTGAAATTCTCCTGAGTACTGATGACACCACCAACAAGGCAGAGCTCCTCCATCTCCCGAATATTTCCAGCACAATGAAGACGCCGCTCCCATCCTTCCTTGACCACATTCTTAAAGGGTTATTCCCAGAATCAAAAGTTATCCCGTATCCATGGAGGATAACTTACTTAATTGCTTAGTTTCCAACTGCTAGTGTCATGATCCAGTCCGGAGTTTGTTTTCTGTTATTCCCTCTCTGGACTGGTCAAGCAGGGGTTAACACCCTCAGCCTCACTTTGGAGCTGGCTGGGCTTTTTCAGTCCTCTGCAGTCTGCTGGCCAGTGTCAGTGATAGGTCATGCTTCCAGGCAAGAGCAGCTGACCCGTATACCCTGGTAATCCTTCTGCCTCTGACTTCCCTTATTTGTATGAGACCCATTCTCTATCCCTGACGTGTTTGTCTGGTGGTTTTCCTTATAGTGTATGACTCGGCCTGATCTCTGTACCCCGCCTCTTGCTTTCTGTCTCTGATACCTTGTTCCCCATCCGGCTTTGACTTCTGCCTTGTACCCCGACTTCGTCTTACATCTCACGTTTTGGATACCACATTCCCATTTGGCTCTGACTTCTGGCTTGTCTCTGACTTCGTGCATGCTGTGACCTCTGGAACCCTAGCTCCTGACAGTTTCTGACTCTGCTCGCCTGACCACTCTTGTGTTACCTGTGACACCTGTGCGGCTACTCAGTGTTGCTACGCCATTAGTGTGCAGCCTCTCTTCCCTCACCAGCACCCCCTAGTGGAGATTGCACTAAACTACACTGCAGCCGCATCACAGCTACTGCACTGCAGCCTCATCACAGCTAGGACCCAGAAAGATCTTGAGAAAGGGGCAGGAGCGGAGGTGTACATGCGTGACGTTTGCTCAATTCATTGTCCATGGGACTGCTGGAAAAAGCCAAACACAGCATTCAGATATTTCTGTCTCTGATTCCAAAATAGGGCTCTGCACAGCCCCGTCTTGAATGGAGCAGAGGTGCGCGTGTTGAACCTTCTCTCTGTTCATTGCCTATGGGACTGGTGGAGGAAGCAGAGTAGAGCAGTCGGATATTTCTATCAGTCCACAGACAATGAATGTAACAGAGGTCAAGCATACACACCTCGGTTCCATTCAAGTAACCAGTTCCTAGTACTCAAATCCCCATTCTTGGGATTGCTGAGGTCCCAACAGCTGGACGGACACCAGGCAATAAGTGAGTATGATCCTAGATTATGTATTAGGGATAACTTATGATTCTAGACATAACTAGTGTTGAGTGATACCTTCCGATATTTGAAAGTATCGGTATCGGATTGGATCGGCCGATATCCCAAAAATATCGGATATCGCCGATACCGATACCCGATACCAATACAAGTCAATGGGACACAAATATCGGAAGGTATCCTGGATGGTTCCCAGGGTCTGAAGGAGAGGAAACTCTCCTTCAGGCCCTGGGATCCATATTCATGTAAAAAATAAAGAATAAAAATAAAAAATATGGATATACTCACCCTCGGACGGGCCCTGGCTCTCACCGCTGCAAGCGTCTGCCTCCGTTCCTAAGAATGCAGTGAGTGAAGGACCTTCGATGACGTCGCAGTCACATGACCAGTCACATGAACGGTCATGCGACCAATCACAAGACCGCGACTTCATCGCAGGTCCTACACTCACTGCAATCTTAGGAACGGAGGCAGAAGCTTGCAGCGGTGACAGCCAGGGCCCGTCCGAGGGTTATATCCATATTTTTTTATTTTTATTCTTTATTTTTAACATGAACATGGATCCCAGGGCCTGAAGGAGAGTTTCCTCTGGAAACATATGGCAGATTTTGAAAAAACAAAAACCTGGATTCTTAGGAGAGAGCAACTGGAATAAAATAAGTGCAAATCTGGTCACGTTTCTAGTGGTGACAAATCCTCTTTAACAATGTGGATACAAAATACTATGGCAATGTTGCTTCCTGCCTTGTTTCGCAACACCTTCTCTGTGAAGGAGGCAAAGAGATGAAGACATTGTGCCACCTGCATTGTTCAGTAGGAGTTCGTACAGAAGAGGCCATAGATGCAGCATAGAGACGGTTTGAGAACATTGACAACTTAGATAAATGATTTCCTGTTTTGGTCATGGGCCCCATTTTGACTAGTGTAATGTTGAGGGTCCACAGTGTGCAGGCTCGGACTGGTCCACAGGAGAACAGGAGAATCCTCCGGTAGTGAAGGAATACTAATGAATAGTGCTATTACATTGATTCACAATTTTCAGAAATAGGTATAATCTTATCATTAATTAAACAAGCTAGACAAGTCAATATTACGTAGAAGCAAAAGTAAATTTGTGTACTAGTGTCAGGTTATTTTCATAGAATCATAGAATGTTAGATTTATAAGGGACCTCCAGGGTCATCTGGTCCAACCCCCTGCTCAATGCACGAGTCAATAAACCATCTCAGACAGATATCTGTCCAGCCTCTGTGTGAAGACTTCCATTGAAGGAGAACTCACCACCTCTCGTGGCAGCCTGTCCCACTCATTGCTCTCCCTCTCTGTCAAAAAGTTTTTTCTAATATCTAATCTGTATCTTCTCCCTTTCAGTTTCATCCCATTACTTTTTGTGTTTCCATGTGCAAATGAGAATAATGATGATCCCTCTACACTGTGACAGCCCTACAGATTTTTGTAGACAGATGTTAAGTCTCCTCTTAGCCTTCTTTCTTACAAGCTAAACATTCCCAGATCCTTTAACCATTCCAAGTATTTTTGCATGTAGCTTAACAGTGGGCCCCGAGAATCAATCGATGTTACAGGTGGGCGTTTGCCAACCCAGTCTGACGCTAGTTAAATATTCAAGGAGCATAGTATGGCACCAGTCAACCCATCTAAAAGGTATCCTCAAACGTTCAAATTCTCCAATATGCAATCTGCCGTACATCTGCTGCAAATTTGACATGGATTTTGACAGAGATTCACCAAGGATTTCACTCCATGCATTGCAAAAGGTAAACTTTGCAGCAAAAAAGAAAAATATGCTCAAATTGAATTGCTGTGAATTTAAAACCCCATAACAGGTCATTTTTTTGTATGAATTTCTTTTTATAAAACGTTTTTAAAGCACATTTGGTTAAACCTCACCCACTTTGCCATTTCTTTGGTACACTACACTGCCTGAAAATCTGGCTAGATCATCCACAGCATACCCACCCGGAGAACGTATCCTAAGTATTAACATTTGAGTCATTCAAATCTTTACTATAAAATTAACTTAAAAACTAAACACAAATGCGGTGTATCCTTATATACGTCCTAGACAAATGACATGACTCTGAAATATCGTAAAATATAACAGTATTTCAGTCAAGGTCAGACGCAGCTGATGAGCCGTCAGGCAGATCGGAGAAGTGTCAGTTATAATAGTAAGAGGCAGTAATGGCGACGGCAATAGTGCAAGCTTATTATCAGATCTATTTTGGACATCACGCACTGCTATTAATGACACCTCGGATCAATGTGAATAAGAAAAGCCTGTAATTAGTAATTAGATTAATTTGTATAAAAGTAACTGTAACTGTGCCAAGATGGCTGGAGCGGTGTATACGTGTGTACATTTGATGCATTGCAAATTTAAACTACAAATGTTAACTTTGCTCTTAATTTATTGTCCTTTTGTTGCGAGCATTACTTATAGCTTGACTACATTATTACTTATATGAAAATTGATAGGGTAGTGTTATATTGCACATCAATCACCTCCGATGCCATAAAACACTGCGGCAAGAAACACTAGTTAATTATCCTCGACTTCCAGGGCCGTGCATTGCATTTAAAAGTATGATTTTTTTTAAAAAGCATAAGTGATGAAAGCGGTCGTGTGCAAGCAAAGCCAGAAAAAATGGGGGAAAAAAGGAAAATGGAATTAGACATTACTTATGCGAAAGTGATCTATCTATTTGTAGAAGCCATCCTCTTTTCATCTTCAGCTTTTTTATAGATTGTGTTATGTTTGCATCAAGAATTTGTTGAAATATCATTAGACCCACTCTTCCCTCTACCCTTGAAATGTTCCCCGTGCCATTGGCTGCAACACAACCCCAAAGCATGATTGATCCAGCCCCATGCTTATTGGTTGTCGAGATGTTGTTTTCTTGAAATTCTATGCCCTTTTTTCTCCACACATACCTTTGTTCATTGTGGCAAATGAGTTCTGTTTTAACCTCATCGGTCCACAGGACTTGTTTCCAAAATGCATCAGGCTTGTTTAGATGTTCTTTTAAATACTTCTGATCAGGGCCGTATTTAGAGTTTCTGCTGCCCTAGGTACTTTTAGTGCTGCCTCCCCCATTGGTGAGTATGACACTATCGGCAGTGACTTTGGCAATAATCGCTGATGTGAAAGTCACCTTTTGCAGCAGATCCGGCAGTTTTTCCGCATCTACCGCGTAACGGATCACTTACGGCAACACTGCGTTCAGCCTCATTCATTCCCTATGGGACTTGCGGACATGTGCGGCATTTGCGGTTTTGCCGCTATCCGGTAAATGCGGTACTTGCATCAACGGAAAAAAACGCTGCTATCAGTGTTTTTTTTGTCTCACCGCAAGTGCAAAACTGCAAGTGCCGCACATGTCCACAAGTAGCCATCACTACCTGTCCCTGCACCTTGCTAGCTCATCCCTAACATCTCTCCCTGACCTAAAACTACACTATAAAGCTTTAGAAAAACAATTTATTACCTGACATATTCCTATGATAATGAGGGCTCCAGGCCATGGCGTAGACTGGGATGGGCAGTCTCTGGGTCTCCATTCTCTCTGTGCACACCCTCAGTCCCTGCCTCACTGCCTGTGCTGCACTGTGCACAGACATCCCTCCACCGGACCCGGTAATCGCCACTCACAGAAGCATACCAGCAGAGGTGTATCTAGGGTTTCTGGCACCCGGGGCAAGAATTCATTTTGGCTCCCCCCCAGCACACATGCGATTTTCACACTTAGTCATGTACCGATGAGCTCCTTTCCCTAATGCTCTCTATGATCAGTGAAAAACTGAGAGAAGCAGAAGAGAAGCTCGTTGTCACAGGACCATAAGTATAAAAGTCGCACATGAGTAAAGTGTCCATGTGATGACTGCTGTAACCTGCAGAGCTGAATCCTGACATCGCAGCTTCTGAATTATCACAACTAATGCACTGCACACTTTTAGGGTTCTCCATTGCCAGTGGACGGTCATGTCAGCACAAGCATGTGATTTGTATACTTCTGACCACATTCCGACTAGACGTGCCTGGCCTCGCTCAGTTCATTTTCATTGACTGAGGCCAACTAGTCTAGTCAGCACGTGACCACATGTATGCAAATCACCAGCACAAGAGAATCCTGTCAGTGTGCAATGCGCACTGTGAGAATCCAGAGGTCTGCAGTCACAAAGAATGACTGCAGACTCATTACAAACCTGGACATCCCCTTTAATGCTCCTAACATAAATAAAAACATGAGAGTTAGTTAATATCACAAATAACATTTACATCCAGGTACGTTATAGATGACGTGGTCTCTGGAGCCGTTCTCCTTCTTTTCTTCATCTAGTCCAGACCCCATGATGAGTTTTCTCATCCACAGCCGTCTCTGCAGACTTCCATCTTCTCCGTTCCTTTGCAGAAAATCTCCCCATGATGCCCTTAATGACAGAAGTGTCATTATAATGCTCCTGAATAAAAAATGTCCATCGCTATATTGTCTGCACAAAATATGACCCCCACACTGTCCCTCTTATGGTACATGCTCTTTACACTGACCTCTCCTTTCCATACCGGCCCCCTCTTAACACTGTCCTCTCATACTGAGTCCCCCCTATAGGGCCCAGTATTTACTGTATACTGTACTCTCTCATCACACTCCCCCCCTCCTTGGTATACTGTCCCCTCCTGGCTGTGCCCTTACACTGTCCCCCCATGCTACGAACCCACTACTCAGTTTCTATTCTGTGCCCACTCACTTTTCTCCCCCCCTTACTGTCTCCTCACACTATTCCCCTCCCTCCTCATACTGTCTCCTGTCACATCCCTCCTGTTCACCATACTGTCTCCTCATATATTTACCCCCTCACTTTCTATACTGCCTGCTCACCTGACTCCACATACTGTGTCTGCACACATCCCATCACCCTCACTCCCCATTCTCTGTCCACATACATTTTTCACATCGCTACTCATACTGTGTCCACATACATTCCCGCGTTCGCTATCCATCCTGTCTGCACCCATCCCCATACTGTTTCCTCATACATGTCCCCATACTGTTTCCTCATATATGCCCCCCATTCCCCAGTACTGTTTCTCTCATATATGCCCCCCATTCCCATACTGTTTCCTCATACATGCCCCCATTCCCATGTACTGTTTCCCCATCTCCCCTTTGCTCTTCATTTTGTGTCCTCACATCTCCCCCACACATTAAATCTCCCATCCCCACTTAAATTGTCCCCCCCGTGCACTTCGGTGTCTTCTGCTCCACTGGAGCACTTACCACCAGTGTTCGCCTCTGCAGCATGAGTGAGCGACATCAGCAGCATGATCACATGATCTGATCACGCTGCTCATGCTACTCTGACCCGGCAGTCAGAGCCTCAATTGTACTCTTTTCTGTAAGATGTGAGTACAATTCATCCCTGGGCAGGGGTGGACACTGACAGCTTGGGGTCCCTGTGCAAGAACTGTGGCCCCCTCCTTTTATGGCGACAAAGCTACATATATATATATATATATATATATATATACAGCCACACACATACATGTGTATATATTACATACCGTATATACTCGAGTATAAGCTGACCCGAGTATAAGCCAAGGCACCTAATTTTGCCACGGAAAACTGGGTAAGCTTATTCACTCGAGTATTAGCCGGGTATGTATTGTCCCCCTCATTCCTATCCCGGTATGTGTGGTTCCCCCTGTTGTATGCATGGCTCAGCTCCCCCGGTCCCAACTTGTATGCTTGGCTGCCCCTGTCCCATTTTGTATGCATGGCTCCCCTGTCCCATCTTGTATTCATGGCTCCCCCTGTCCCACCTTGTAGGCATGGCTCAGCTCCCCCCTCCCATCCTTGTATGCATCGCTCGGCTCCTCCACCTCCCATCTTGTATGCATGGCTTGGCTTCCCCCTCCCATCTTGTATGTATGGCTCGGCTCCCCCCTTCCATCTTGTATGCATGGCTCGGCTCCCTGTCATGATCTCTGCAGGCAGAGATCATAGCAAGACTATAGAGGGACAAGCTCTCGGAAGATGGAACTATACTGACCATGAACTAAGCCTGCCGCGCAACTAGAAATAGCCAGGTAGCATTTCCTATTTATCGCTAGATGCCCAGCTCTGGCCTAAGACCTAAATAGCTAGCAGAGGGAAATATAAGACCTGGCTCACCTCTAGAGAAATATTCCAAAGAAGACAGTAGCCCCCCACATATAATGACGGTGAGTTCAGATGAAACAACAAACGCAGCAGGAAAATAGTCTTAGCAAATTTGAGGTCCGCTTACTAGATAGCAGAAGACAGATAGTATACTTTCATGGTCAGCAGAAAAACACTAACAAAACACCATCCAGAGATTACCTTAAACTCTGGCATTAACTCATAACGCCAGAGTAGCAATCCCTGATCAACGAGAGCTTTCCAGACACAGTAACAAAACTTCAGCTGTGAACTGGAACAAATAGGCAAAACGAAACATGGACAAAAGTCCAACTTATCTAGTAGTTGTCAGAAGCAGGAACAAGCACTGAGAGGCATCAGATAACATTGTTGACCGGCAAGAAACCACCAGAGAAATGAGCTTAAATAGCGACACCCACTACTGATGGAACCAGGTGAAACAGGAAAGAGGATGACAAGTCCAATTCCACAAGCGGCCACCGGGGGAGCCCAGAATCCAAATTCACAACAGTACCCCCCCCTCAAGGAGGGGGCACCGAACCCTCACCAGATCCACCAGGGCGACCAGGATGAGCCCTATGGAAGGCACGAACAAGATCAGAAGCATGAACATCAGATGCATTGACCCAAGAATTATCCTCCTGGCCGTAACCCTTCCAGTTGACCAGATACTGGAGTCTCCGTCTGGAAACACGAGAGTCCAAAATTTTCTCCACAACGTACTCCAACTCACCCTCAACCAACACCGGAGCAGGAGGCTCAACTGAAGGTACAACAGGTACCTCATACCTGCGCAATAACGACCGATGAAAAACGTTATGAATGGAAAAGGACGCAGGGAGGTCCAAACGGAAAGAAACAGGATTAAGAATCTCCAATATTCTATAAGGGCCGATGAACCGAGGTTTAAACTTAGGAGAAGAGACCCTCATAGGGACAAAACGAGAAGACAACCACACCAAATCTCCAACACAAAGCCGAGAACCAACACGACGATGACGGTTGGCAAAACGCTGAGTCTTCTCCTGGGACAACTTCAAATTGTCCATAACCTGCCCCCAGATGTGATGCAATCTCTCCACCACCGCATCCACTCCAGGACAATCCGAGGATTCCACCTGACCGGAGGAAAATCGAGGGTGAAACCCCGAATTACAGAAAAACGGGGACACCAAGGTGGAAGAGCTGGCCCGATTATTGAGGGCGAACTCTGCCAATGGCAAAAAAGCAACCCAATCATCCCGGTCAGCAGAGACAAAACACCTCAGATATGTCTCCAGGGTCTGATTAGTCCGCTCGGTCTGGCCATTAGTCTGAGGGTGAAAAGCAGATGAAAAAGACAAATCTATGCCCATCCTAGCACAGAATGCCCGCCAAAATCTAGACACAAATTGGGTACCTCTGTCAGAAACAATATTCTCAGGAATACCGTGCAATCGGACAACATTCTGAAAAAACAGAGGAACCAACTCAGAAGAAGAAGGCAACTTGGGCAGAGGAACCAAATGGACCATTTTAGAGAAACGGTCACAGACCACCCAGATGACAGACATCTTCTGGGAAACAGGCAGATCTGAAATAAAATCCATCGAGATGTGTGTCCAAGGCCTCTTAGGAATAGGCAAGGGCAACAGCAGTCCGCTAGCCCGAGAACTACAAGACTTGGCCCGAGCACAAATGTCACATGACTGCACAAAGACTCGCACATCTCGTGACAGGGAAGGCCACCAGAAGGATCTTGCCACCAAATCCCTGGTACCAAAAATTCCGGGATGACCTGCCAATGCAGAAGAATGTACCTCAGAGATGACTCTACTGGTCCAATCATCCGGAACAAACAGTCTATCAGGCGGACAACGATCCGGTCTATCCGCCTGAAACTCTTGCAAGGACCGCCGCAGATCAGGAGAAACGGCCGACAAAATTACTCCCTCCCTAAGGATACCTGTGGGTTCAGCATTACCAGGAGAGTCCGGGTCAAAACTCCTAGAAAGGGCATCTGCCTTAACATTCTTAGAACCCGGTAGGTATGACACCACAAAATTAAAGCGAGAAAAAAATAAAGACCAGCGCGCCTGTCTAGGATTCAGGCGCCTGGCAGTCTCAAGATAAATCAAATTTTTGTGGTCAGTCAATACCACCACCTGATGCTTAGCCCCCTCTAGCCAATGGCGCCACTCCTCAAACGCCCACTTCATGGCCAAAAGCTCCCTATTCCCAACATCATAATTCCGCTCTGCGGGCGAAAATTTGCGAGAAAAGAAGGCACAAGGCCTAATGACGGAGCAGTCGGAACCTTTCTGCGACAACACTGCCCCAGCTCCGATCTCCGAAGCGTCAACCTCAACCTGAAAAGGCAGATTCACATCAGGCTGACGTAACACAGGGGCAGAGGCAAAACGGTGCTTAAGCTCCTGAAAGGCCTCTACAGCATGAGGGGACCAATTAGCAACATCAGCGCCATGTCTGGTCAAATCAGTCAGTGGTTTAACGACATCCGAAAAACCAGCAATAAATCGGCGGTAAAAGTTGGCAAAGCCCAAAAATCTCTGAAGACCCTTAAGAGAGGAGGGCTGAGTCCAGTCACAAATAGCTTGCACCTTGACGGGATCCATCTCAATGGAAGAGGGAGAAAAAATATACCCCAAAAAGGAAATTTTCTGGACCCCAAAAACGCACTTAGACCCCTTCACACATAAAGAATTAGACCGCAGAACCTGAAAAACTCTCCTGACCTGCTGGACATGAGAGTCCCAGTCATCAGAAAAAATCAGAATATCATCCAGATATATTATCATAAATTTATCCAAAAAATCGCGGAAAATATCATGCATAAAAGACTGGAAAACTGAAGGGGCATTAGAAAGACCAAAAGGCATGACCAAATACTCAAAGTGGCCCTCGGGCGTATTAAATGCGGTCTTCCACTCATCCCCCTGCCTGATCCGCACCAAATTATACGCCCCACGAAGATCAATTTTAGAGAACCACTTAGCACCCTCTATACGAGCAAACAAATCAGTAAGCAATGGCAATGGGTATTGGTACTTAACAGTGATCTTATTCAGAAGCCGATAATCAATACATGGTCTCAAAGAGCCGTCCTTTTTTGAGACAAAGAAAAACCCAGCTCCCAAGGGAGAAGAAGATGGACGAATATGTCCCTTTTCCAAAGACTCCTTTATATATTCCCGCATAGCAGCATGTTCCGGCACAGACAGATTAAACAAACGACCCTTTGGATATTTGCAACCCGGTATCAAATCTATGGCACAATCGCACTCACGGTGCGGAGGTAACGACCCAAGCTTGGGTTCGTCAAAGACGTCTTGATAATCAGAGAGGAACTCAGGGACTTCAGAGGGAATGGACGACGAAATAGAAACCAAAGGTAAGTCCCCATGAATACCCTTACATCCCCAGCTCAACACAGACATTGCTCTCCAGTCCAAGACTGGATTGTGAGACTGCAACCATGGCAATCCCAGTACCAAATCGTCATGTAAATTATACAGCACCAGGAAACGAATAATCTCCTGGTGATCCGGATTGATACGCATGGTTACTTGTGTCCAGTATTGTGGTTTATTATTAGCCAATGGGGTGGAGTCAATCCCCTTCAGAGGAATAAGAGTCTCCAAAGGCTCTAAATCAAAACCACAACGATTGGCAAAGGACCAATCCATAAGACTCAGAGCGGCGCCAGAGTCAACATAGGCGTCCGTGGCAATGGATGACAAAGAGCAAATCAGGGTTACAGACAAAATAAACTTAGACTGAATGGTGCCAATGGAAACAGACTTATCAAGCTTCTTTGTACGCCTAGAGCATGCTGATATAACATGAGTAGAATCCCCACAATAGAAGCACAATCCATTCTTCCGTCTAAAATTCTGTCGCTCGCTCCTGGACAGAATTCTATCACACTGCATACTTTCTGGCGTCTTTTCCATAGACACCGCCAGATGGTGCACCGGTTTGCGCTCCCGCAGACGCCTATCAATCTGAATAGCCATTGTCATGGACTCATTCAGACCTGCAGGCACAGGGAACCCCACCATAACATCCTTAACGGCATCAGAGAGACCTTCTCTGAAAGTTGCCGCCAAGGCGCACTCATTCCACTGAGTAAGCACAGACCATTTACGGAATTTTTGGCAGTAAACCTCAGCTTCGTCTTGCCCCTGAGATAGTGCCATCAAAGTTTTTTCTGCCTGAAGTTCCAAATGAGGTTCCTCATAAAGCAAGCCCAAGGCCAGAAAAAACGCATCCACATCGCGCAACGCAGGATCCCCTGCTGGCAATGAGAAGGCCCAATCTTGAGGGTCACCCCTGAGCAAGGAAATCACAATCCTAACCTGCTGAGCAGGGTCTCCAGCTGAACGAGACTTCAGGGACAAATAAAGCTTACAATTATTTCGGAAATTCTGGAAGCTAGCTCTATTCCCTGTGAAGAACTCCGGCAAAGGAATTCTCGGCTCAGATACTGGAGCATGTACCACAAAATCTTGTAAATTTTGTACTTTCGTGATGAGATTATTCAAACCCGCAGTTACACTCTGAAGATCCATTATTGTCAGGTGCACACAGAGCCATACAGAGATTAGGAGGAGAGAGAGAAAAAAGACTGCAGCAAGGCAAACTGGAAAAAAAAAAAAAAAAAAAAAAAAATTCCAGCAGACTTCTTATAACTCTCCTTTCTCAACCTGGGTCTTTAACACTTTAGGGGCCGGTCAAACTGTCATGATCTCTGCAGGCAGAGATCATAGCAAGACTATAGAGGGACAAGCTCTCGGAAGATGGAACTATACTGACCATGAACTAAGCCTGCCGCGCAACTAGAAATAGCCAGGTAGCATTTCCTATTTATCGCTAGATGCCCAGCTCTGGCCTAAGACCTAAATAGCTAGCAGAGGGAAATATAAGACCTGGCTCACCTCTAGAGAAATATTCCAAAGAAGACAGTAGCCCCCCACATATAATGACGGTGAGTTCAGATGAAACAACAAACGCAGCAGGAAAATAGTCTTAGCAAATTTGAGGTCCGCTTACTAGATAGCAGAAGACAGATAGTATACTTTCATGGTCAGCAGAAAAACACTAACAAAACACCATCCAGAGATTACCTTAAACTCTGGCATTAACTCATAACGCCAGAGTAGCAATCCCTGATCAACGAGAGCTTTCCAGACACAGTAACAAAACTTCAGCTGTGAACTGGAACAAATAGGCAAAACGAAACATGGACAAAAGTCCAACTTATCTAGTAGTTGTCAGAAGCAGGAACAAGCACTGAGAGGCATCAGATAACATTGTTGACCGGCAAGAAACCACCAGAGAAATGAGCTTAAATAGCGACACCCACTACTGATGGAACCAGGTGAAACAGGAAAGAGGATGACAAGTCCAATTCCACAAGCGGCCACCGGGGGAGCCCAGAATCCAAATTCACAACAGCTCCCCCTCCCATCTTCTATGCATGGCTCAGCTCCCCCCTTCATGTATGCATGGCTCGGCTCCCCTCTTATCTTGTATGCATGGCTCGGCTCCCCTCCCCTCCCATCTTGTATGCATGGCTCAGCTTCCCTCCATCTTGTATGCATGGCTCAGCTCCCACCCTCCCATCTTGTATGCGTGGCTCCCCATCCTCCTTCATTCTCCTTCTCCTCCCCATCCTCCTTCTCCTCCCCATCCTCCTTCTTCTCCCCATCCTACTTCTCCTCCTTGTCCTCCTTCTCCTCCCCGTCCTCCTTCTTCCTCCTTCTTCTCCCCGTCCTACTTCTCCTCCCCGTCCTCCTTCTTCTCCCCATCCTCCTTCTCCTCCCCCGTCCTCCTTCTGCTCCCCATCCTTCTTCTCCCCATCCTGCTTCTCCTTCTCCTCCCCCATCCTCCTTCTCCTCCCCATCCTCCTTCATCCTCCCCCAGGCTGTCATACTCACCCTCCTCACAGCACGCTGAACGGACTCCCTGCATCTCTGTCCTGACTCCCGGCGCTGCAGCTTCTTCCTGTGTGAGTGGTCATGTGGTACCGTTCAATAAGGTCATGAATATGCATCCATATTCATCACCTTAATGAGCAGTAACACGTGACCGCTGTGTTAGGGACTGGTAATTTAGGAGCGACATGCGACTAGCTCTGAGCAGGTGGTAACTATACAGACCGCAGTTCCTGATCTTAACACAACACTAGCAGTAGCTGTGGGATGTTCCTGTCACTCCCTGGACACCTCGTCACAGCCGGAGAACTAGCTACCCCTAAAGGTAGAAACAGGAAAGCTATCTTGCCTCAGAGAAAATCCCCAAAGGATAGGACAGCCCCCCACAAATATTGACTGTGAGAGGAGAAGGAAATGACATACGTAGTATGAAACAAGATTTAGCAAAGGAGGCCACTTCTAGCTATATACATAGTAAGGAAAGAACACTGTGCGTTCAGTAATAAAAACTAGAAAAAGTCCACCGCAGAGATATGCAAAAATCTCCACACCTGACTAAAGGTGTGGAGGGCAAAATCTGCAGCCCAGAGCTTCCAGCTTAGCTGAAAAGATCCATACTGATAAGCTGGACAAATGAGCAAAACATAGAATGTGCTGAACAATAAAGTCCACAACAAATGGACTGCAAAAGGACAAGCAAGGACTTATCTTTGCTGAACTGGACAGAGTGTCAGGGAAATCCAAAAGAGCAGTGGCTCCAAGCAGGAACAATTGACAACTGGCATTGATTGAGGAATAAGGCCAGACTAAAATAGCCGAACCAGAAAGACGATCAGTGGGAGCAGCTGCTGATGCTAAATCCAAGAAGCAGCTATACCACTCAAAACCACAGGAGGGAGCCCATGAGCAGAATTCACAAAAGTGCTACTTACAACCACCGGAGGGAGCCCAAGAGCGGAATTCACAACACGCTGTGAGCACAGGACGAGCTGCCGGCGCTGAGACCAACGGAGCTGCATGCACTGCTGGAGAAGGGTGAGTATGTTGTCTTGGAGGAGGGGGTGAGTGGGGGGGCTGGGGGGAGTGAGGGGGTATAGTGGGTGGTTGGGCGGTTGCCCCAGACTTAATACAAAAAAAACCTTGCTCAGGTGCTGCCCCCCACATCTTGCCGCCCTAGGCACGTGCCCTCACGTGCCTAGTGGCAAATATGGCCCTTCTTCTGATGCTGACTTTTATGGTGATGACGCAGGAGAGGTTTTCTTCTGATGACTCTTCCATCAAGGCCATATTTGTGCTGGTGTCTCTGAAGATTAGATCAATGTACCACAACTCCAGAGTCTGTTAAATCTTTTTGAAGGTCTTTTGCAGTCAAGCGGGAGTTCTGATTTGCCTCTCTAGCAATCCTACGAGCAGCTCTCACTGAAATTTTGCTTGGTCTTCCAGACCTTATCTTGACCTCCACTGTTCCTGTTAACTACCATTTCTTAATTACATTTCAAACTAAGGAAAGGGCAACTTGAAAACACTTTGCTATCTTCTTATATCCTTCTCTCACTTTGTGGGCCTCCACCATTTTCAATTTCAGAGTGCTAGGCAGCTGCTTAGAAGAACCATGGCTGCTGTTTTTTGGCACCAGGTTAGAGGAGGCTGGGTTTTCATAAAGATGGGAAATTTTATCAGCTGGCCTTTCCTAATGATGATGGTGAACAAGCCATAAGCCTAACAGGCTAATTAAGGTCTGAAATCTTGGTTAAAGTTATCTGAGCACACAAATCTCCAAGGGTGCCCAAGTTTTGGCATAGTCCCATTTTCCTTTTTTTTTTATTTTTAAAACGTAACTAATGTGACTAAAATACAAAGGAAATGCGTCATCTATCTCATATGTATCATCTATCTAATCTATTCTCAATTTCTAACATAAATAACATTGTTACTTGTTCTTTCAAAATTCACTACCTTCCTTTTCACTGTAAGAAACCAGCAAATGCCTCAATGCACGTCCTGTAGTCTTTTTCAGCAATGAACTAGTTAAACTGACCTTTTCCTTTTTTTTTCTTCTGTCCAATGCACAATACAGGAAAATAAGGAAAACATTGCCCAAAATATGAACAACAGTAACACATGTACAAACAGGAAGCGCTTTGATTAAGTTCACTAATACAAAATTAGTACAAGACTCTTTTTCTGGTGGCCGCACAATCCATTGTGTTGAGAATAATTCCAGCTATTTTGGCCTTTTCAGAGCAGAATTCCACGGGTAACGGCTCTTCCTTTGATTGTAAATTACGTTAATGAAAGGTGTGGCGCACTGTCTGTTTTGGCAGTGATACTTATATCTTTTGTTTAAAAAAACTCAAAGTGTTGGCTTTCCTGCTCGGCCTTCCTTAGTTATTTTCTGTTTTGGTGATGTGATGACAGATTTTAGTGTGCGTTTCCTTGTGTGTATGGTAACAGATGTTTATGTGAATAACAGACTTTTTTATGAAGGCATATACTTTATAGCCAAATACTAATTAAAAATAATTGCATGTAAGCATTTTTGTTTATTCCCCGTTGTGCATCTTTAATCATTTCAAATCACCTGCAGTTGAAAACCGAGGCACAGATTTGATACCGCAATTATAGGAGGACATCTGACTGTATATTAAAAGTGAGCAGAATAAAAGTAACATACAAAAAAAAAAAAAGCGAAGACAGTAATAATCTTCGTTCTTCTTCGGATTTGTAATATGGTGCCAAAATGTGCAGCGGGAAACCATGTGGAAATTATGTTTCTTATTTTGATTATTCGCAGGAAATTTACTTTGTACATAGACAGGAATGATACTTAAAGGTTATACTTTAATAGTTTTTATGTAAAGCAGATTTTGAAAGGGTTTGTACCAAGATTTAAAGATAAAGAGGTTATCTGGGCATAAATATTTGATGACCTATCTATATAGGATGTTAGCTTATGAGGTGGGGTGGATCTTCTAAGTCCAAGGTTCAGGTGGGCACATGGGCCACAGGTGTTGGTGCAGAAGATATGTGGGGTAAAGATAGTCTAGGGACAGGAGACTGCAGGCAGGCGGAAGACATCCAGGAGACAGAAGGAAGGTGGGATGCCGGAAATCGCTGGCAGACGGATGATGTCCTGGAGATCACAGGCAAGCAGTCAGGATTCTTGAAACCGCTGGCTGATGGGAAATGTCCAGGAGTCTACAGGCAAGCAGGCAAGAGACATTCAGGAGACTACAAGTGGGCAAGCGGGATGTTGGAAACCACTGGCAGGTGGGAGATCTCCAGAAGACCACAGGCAAGCAGGTGGGATGTAGGAGACCACAGGAAAGCAGGCGGAGTGCAGTGGACCACAGGCAAGTGGGCAGAGTGCAGGAGACCACAGGTAAACAGGTGGAATACTGGAAACGCAGGAAGGCGGGAGAAATCAAGGAGACCATAGGCAAGCAGAGCAGGTCAAGGTGCATAGAGTCTAGAAGCACTGAATTCTTAATACACAGGTGTGTGTCCTGATGAGCCTTATTTAAGCCCTGGTAGATACTCACAAGTGATCTTGACGGGCCATGTGCAAAGCCCTACATGGAGCTTAGCAGAGCCTAGTGGACCGGGGTGATGGAAGCAAGGCCTGGAATCTGGAACAGGTGTGTAAAAGGATAGAAAATCGGTGTGGGACCACAGATCTGCTATTTCATGGCCTATCCTGTAGTTAGGTCATTAAATACGTAAGACCCCAATATATAGGATAGGGGATACCTTCCTGAGGGCTAGGGGACGCACCATTGCCCCCCCTCCCCATTGTTCCCAAGGAGGGAGAAATATAGAAACATTAATTCTCAATGTACTTTTAGCCAAAGTTAGCAAAAAGTTACCAAAAGGTCTTTAATGATGATACTCTCCGGGGATGCATCTTTTAAGAGCATATATCATCCTAGACATTTTCTGTAATATTGTTCCACTTGAATTATTAAATCCTAATAAAGTACTTCCTAAACTTAAACTAAATGCACTTCTAATAAGATTTTTCATCATACCTTCCTGAAGATTGAATTGATAAGGACGGGGATACATTTATATACAATACTACAACTATTTTTACTCAAAGAAAAGTAAAAAAAATGAAACAAATTTACTAAAAGCAAAGGAAACAGCAACACATCGTACTGTATGCAAAGCCGAGCACACCCAAAGTCTTAAAAAATATTATATTACTTTATTGTACTAAAAGTTATTATAGAAAAACGATCTGAGAAAGATTTAAAAACAGACAAAAATACCTAAATATTAGAAATAATAATTATATTAAAGGGGATATACAGGAGTTAAAAATGGATCAGCTAGCCACCGGATCAAGGTGGTCCATCACCCGGCAGCTAAACCGATCAGCTGAAAACTGCTCTGGCAGTGACCAGAACTAAGCACCGTATGGTGTGGAATACTGCCGCAGCCCCGTACATTGCTTAGGGTCGCTGCACTCTGTCTCTTAATCACTTGCATGGCAGATAGAAAGGAGTACTCGGCAGAAGCCACTAAGCAATACACGGTCCTGCTGGGGTTTGCCCCATAAATTGCTTAGTTCAACCCACTGCTGGATCAGATTTCAGCCGAACCATTGGGGTTACAAGTATCAGACCCCACTGACTATCCATTGTTACTGTAAGTCACGGAAAATGACTTTAAAGGAGTTGTGCAGCCTTAGGGTACAAGTCTGCAGTCACGCTAGGTGACTGCAGACTTGCACACCCTGCACGCTGTAAGAATTGTCCAGTGCGGTTGCCGGGAGCGGGCCGTCTTGTATGCGACTTTCATACTTTCAGCCACACTCTGACTAGACTATGTCCAGCCTTACTCAATACAGTTGCATGAGCGAGACGTCTATCTAGTCAGCATGTGACCACATGTATGCAAATCGCACACTTGTGGCCACCTGCCCGCCGCCACTGGTGCCAGCACCGGAGAATCATCACAGCGCCAAGTGCACTTGATCTGAGGATTCAGAAGACTGCAGTCACACAGCAGAGTGACAGCACACTTATAGCCTGACAACTCCCTTAATTTTTAAAAGGAGTGACGACTAGCCAAACCCTGTGCTTCGCCAGTCCTGGCGGTCTCATAGACTATACATGGAACAGTAGTGCGCATGATCGACCATCGTTACATTCACACAAGGCTTTTCCAAGCCCAAGTTCTCAGGATCGGTGAGGGTCCCAGTGGTGGGTTACAGCGGTGAGGCAAATTACAGTGATTAGCTGCAGCAGTGAAATCACTACTGCAGCTTATCGACAGAGACATGAGCAGCGGCAAAGAGGCAGTGCTGAACCCCAAACGTGCGAATGACATCTCTGATTGTTACTTTAGCTGGGAACCGGATGTGCGGTGTGCTGACACGCACGCCGAATAACCAGGTGAAACATATGAACGGTTAGTGTGTGGATAAAACGCATGTACTCGGGCACTCTTTCCAAGGCATCATATCTAGAGGGAACCTGCCCTGAGATGCTGAGGATGGTATCAATCAGACTATCTACTATGAGAAGCTAAGTAACCCTTTGTAAAACTGTTTTTTGCTCCTGATGAACCTCATGTATCTAGTGAGGGGAAACGCGTCGAGCATATGAGCATGTAAGGGAAATGTTTATGAGGATAGAAGTGATAGACACTTTGTGTTTCCAAGGGATTTGTCCGGGGTCTCAGTGGTTAATATGTGAGTTGATCCCAGGCTATATATGAATCATAGTATCAACTTGTATCTTATCGTATGTACATGCACTGTGACTGAACAGTATATTAAGGGGATTTGATGATATCTGTGAAAGATTGGATGCGATATCTAAAAATAAGTATTACCAAATCATATTGTGTCCTGTGTACATGTATTGTGAATGGATATTATGTCAGGGGGATCCGGACATACATATACGTAAATCCTGAGGAACACTTCTTTTGCATCTAGAAGCACTATAGCACCTTAATACATCCTCTTTGCCCTTAACCACCTGAAAGGGACAGAGTAGAGGATAGCCGTCGAGGAGCGGGGGCGCCATTGGCGTACTGAAGTAGGGTGTCAACCTCCGCTGGTAGGCAGGGGCAGGTCAGATGCAACTAGAGATCTGCCACCCTATCAATGCAGACTAAGCAAATGATTGTGGTTTGCTACGCATGATTGAGATAATTTCATCCCATCCTAATAGGGCCTGTTAGGGGTAGGAGGGATAGCCGACAGTGAGCGGGGGCGCCAATTGCGCAGGTATAAGGGTGCCAACCTCCGCTGGTAGGTAGGGTGTTGATAGTGGAGTGCAGGGTTAGGCACCACCTGATCTATCCTATGGTATGTTGTCGTCATGGTGATGGTTTTTTGTAGTGCACCAATTTTTGGATTTTTAATAAATTGAAGAATAAGGTAAATTTTATCTATTGAGCACAGGGGATTTTTTCTGTGAGCGCTTAATAATTAACTTATAGCTGATATTGAAAAGTTAATACATTACAGTTGGTGAATAAAAGCTGAAAAATCTCTTTATGTTCAATAAATCACTGACGGCATAAATCGCTTTAATGAGTATTGCCTCTGATATATAAAAAAAGCTCCATCATGTAATAATATCCAGAAAGATTGACAGAGAGGAAAAAACATTGCAGGCCAATTAGCTGCGAACAGTTACATACCGACGCTTGTCTAACAGTAGCTGGCAAAAGTTGAATCCTCTCTGAAGGAAATGATCCCCGGGTGTTTTAAGGACAAACTCTTTTGAGTGTTCTGCAAGCAAAGGAAGACGTTCTAAAAAAAGTAATCTAAGGAAATGATACATAAACAGATAAGCGTAAGGCAAGATTCACACTGTGAACGTGCTCTGTGCTCGGCTTATGGTTTGGGGATAGGCGACATTTAATAGAAGAGTTTTACTAACTTCATAAATGGTTAAAAATGGTAAAAACAAGCAATTTTTTTTATATACTTCGTATAAAAAATATTCAGCATTTTTAAGAATAGCAGGATTTTTAATTGTATTGTGTACTGCTCATTGCCAAGGTTACTGGCCTCCTTTGCAGTCTTCTCAGAGTTGGCCAAGGAGAGCAGCGCTTACAGGCTCTTTGCTATGCAGTCTGGCAGTCTACCGCTAGATTTGGCCAGCTTAATTCGACTATGTTTCTCCAATGCTGCAGAGGCAAAGCTACCTCTGCCTGCAACATCGGAGAGAGCAAAAACCTCCACTATTCTAGACAAAAAAACACCAGTACACAGGCAGAGATGCTTACCTGTCCAGGGCCTCCAAACAATTGCAGTAACCAAGGTGCAGCGGACCCAAACAAAGATCATCAGTAGTGCGCTGCCATGTGTCTGGAAAGATGTGGGCTCAGCGCCAGAGCTCTCATCAAATGCAGGGACACGACCTATGACATACCTATGTTGATCAGCTGTCATGTGCACCTAACAGCCGCAGGTGGAAACAAGATCCACCCGCGGCTGTTAACATGTTAAATGCCACTGTCAATCACTGACAGCGGCATTTAATACCAGCTCTCTGGAAGCGCATCAAAAACCCTGCCCATCGATGTCCCTGTCATGTGATCGCAGGGCGCCGATGGGTTGGCATGACACCCCTGTGCCTTTCATTTCAGATTTGCTATGAGCCGGCGTTCATAGCAGTTGATAATTTTTGCTACATATAGCAGGGCTTCAGCACTGCTATGTATAGTAGATATGCTCATCTGCTATGAATGCCGGCCGCTGGGCAGTGTTCATAGCAGATTGGCAATGATAACCACAGGGGTTTCCTGCTGTCATGCCAAAAGATCGGTGCCTCGCATTCATGTGACATGGGCGTTGATGGGCAGAGCAAGTGACACGCCTCCAACGCGGGCATGTTACATGCCACTGTCAAAGACTGACAGCAGCATTTAACTTGTTAACAGCCGAGTGTGGATCACATTTCCACCCCTGGCTGGCAGGAGCACCCATCAGCTGATCAGATCAGCTGTCATGTGCCTGAAAACTTGCCCGCATCAAAGAGGGGGAGGGGACCTATGACATACCTGTAAGTCATAGATCATAAAGGGGCTAAAAAATATAAAAAAAATATAAAAGTTCAAATTACCCCCCTTTTGCCCCTTCAAAATATAACAATAAAAAATACACATATTTGGTATAGGTGTATTCAGAAATGTAACCTAAATTAATCCGATTGGTAAATGGCATCATGAGAAAAATAATTAAAATGTCAGAATTGTGGTTTTTTAGTCACCGCAGCATTGCAACAAAATGCAATAAATGACAATCAAAACATTGTATCTGCCCCAAAATGGTATCAATAAAAACCTCTGAAAATAAGCCCTCACCCAACCTCAGATCCCAAAAAATGGAGTCTCTACGGGTCTTGGAAAATGGCACCATTTTTTTCTTTTAAATTTTGGATTTATTTTTCACCACTTAAATAAAAATAACCTATATATGTTTGGCTTCTGTGAACTCGTAATGACCTTGAGAATCATAACGGCAGGTCAGTTTTAGCATTTAGTGAACATGGTAAATAAAAAAAAACCAAAATAATTTTGAATTGCACTTCTTTTGCAATTTCACTGCACTTGGAAGGTTTTTCTCATTTTCCAGTACACAATATAGTAAAATCAATGGTGTAGTTCAAAATTACAACTCGTCCCACAAAAAACAAGCTCTCAAACGGTCATGTTGAACGATAAATGAAGAAGTTATGGCTCTGGGAAGAAGGGGAACAAAAAAAATGATAAAAGAAAAATGGAAAATCCCAAGGTCGTGAACGGGTTAAGAAAAGACTGTAAAAAAGGAATTGAAAATATCCAAAATAAGCAAAAAGTAACACTTATAAAATATATAAAGCTTAAAAAATAACAAAGAATTATTAAAACTCATAACAAATAAAAGCAGAAATAAAAAAATAAATACACTCAAAAGCAGTATAAAAGAAAACTAAAAAACAAATAAATACAAAAATCATAAAAATAAAAGTAAGAAGCATAAAAAAGCATTAAAAAAAATCCAAGAACATACTGTACATAAGAACACACTAGAATAAACATAAAAATGTGAAGAAATCCCAGATAGGAATGTGGGAATATTCTATACTCTGTAAATGAATATATATATATACACTCACTGGCCACTTTATTAGGTACACCATGCTAGTAACGGGTTGGACCCCTTTTGCCTCCAGAACTGCCTCAATAAGATGTATAACTATGTGCTTAATTCTAAAACTCTGGGCAAAACCGTCAATGAAAAAGACCTGGGTGTATGGGTGGATGACAAACTCATATTCAGTGGCCAGTGTCAGGCAGCTGCTACAAAGGCAAATAAAATAATGGGATGTATTAAAAGAGGCATAGATGCTCATGAGGAGAACATAATTTTACCTCTATACAAGTCACTAGTTCGACCACACTTAGAATACTGTGCACAGTTCTGGTCTCCGGTGTATAAGAAAGACATAGCTGAACTGGAGCGGGTGCAGAGAAGAGCGACCAAGGTTATTAGAGGACTGAGGGGTCTGCAATACCAAGATAGGTTATTACACTTGGGGCTATTTAGTTTGGAAAAACGAAGACTAAGGGGTGATCTTATGTTAATGTATAAATATATGAGGGGACAGTACAAAGACCTTTCTGATGATCTTTTTAATCATAGACCTGAGACAGGGACAAGGGGGCATCCTCTACGTCTGGAGGAAAGAAGGTTTAAGCATAATAACAGACGCGGATTCTTTACTGTAAGAGCAGTGAGACTATGGAACTCTCTGCCGTATGATGTTGTAATGAGTGATTCATTAATTAAATTTAAGAGGGGACTGGATACCTTTCTGGAAAAGTATAATGTTACAGGGTATATACACTAGATTCCTTGATAAGGCGTTGATCCAGGGAACTAGTCTGATTGCCGTATGTGGAGTCGGGAAGGAATTTTTTTCCCCATGGTGGAGTTACTCTTTGCCACATGGGGTTTTTTTGCCTTCCCCTGGATCAACATGTTAGGGCATGTTAGGTTAGGCTATGGGTTGAACTAGATGGACTTACAGTCTTCCTTCAACCTTAATAACTATGTAACTATGTAACTATGTAATTCTTCGTGGCATAGATTCAACAAGGTGCTGGAAGCATTCCTCAGAGATTTTGGTCCATATTGACATGATGGCATCACACAGTTGCCGCAGATTTGTCGGCTGCACATCCCAAAGATGCTCCATACAAGGCAGGATGGATCCATGCTTTCATGTTGTTTACGCCAAATTCTGACCCTACCATCCGAATGTCGCAGCAGAAATCGAGACTCATCAGACCAAGCAACGTTTTTCCAATCTTCTACTGTCCAATTTCGATGAGCTTGTGCAAATTGTAGCCTCAGTTTCCTGTTCTTAGCTGAAAGGAGTGGTACCCGGTGTGGTCTTCTGCTGCTGTAGCCCATCTGCCTCAAAGTTCGACGCACTGTGCGTTCAGAGATGCTCTTAGGCCTACCTTGGTTGTAACGGGTGGCGATTTGAGTCACTGTTGCCTTTCTATCAGCTCGAACCAGTCTGCCCATTCTCCTCTGACCTCTGGCATCAACAAGGCATTTCCGCCCACAGAACTGCCGCTCACTGGATTTTTTTTCTTTTTCGGGCCATTCTCTGTAAACCCTAGAGATGGTTGTGCGTGAAAATCCCAGTAGATCAGCAGTTTCTGAAATACTCAGACCAGCCCTTCTGGCACCAACAACCATGCCACGTTCAAAGGCACTCAAATCACCTTTCTTCCCCATACTGATGCTCGGTTTGAACTGCAGGAGATTGTCTTGACCATGTCTACATGCCTAAATGCACTGAGTTGCCGCCATGTGATTGGCTGATTAGAAATTAAGTGTTAACAAGAAGTTGGACAGGTGTACCTAATAAAGTGGCCAGTGAGTGTATATATATATATATATATATATATATATACTATTTATGTTGTTGTCCCACCACAGCCTCCACTAGTAGTGGAGAGACCAGTGTGTTACAATGTGGCATCGTTAAGCTTGCACCCCCATGGTGGAAACTCATATATTATCCCCATTGACCGGTCTGATGATCATATTCATTGCCAGATTGCAATATTTGAAAATACAAAGAATATACAAAATATTCACCTAATGATTTGGATTTTAATGCACCTTGGGTTATTAATATGTATTTCTTATCCCTCCGTATGTTGCATTGTTATTCAGTTGCATTATTTGCATCACTAATTATTTTACTTAATAAGCGTTACAGGAACAAAGGTGCATCCAATTCATCTGAACCTCCTGCTCCCATGATATGTCATGTATTCTTTTATACACTAGCGTGGCAGAAAAGGTTAATCTAGCATTCCAGCTGTAATTCATATGATTATACTGCACAAGTCAGGGCAGATTCAAATTATTATTTATAAAGTTTTGAGCTTGGTATGGATATTTCTATTTAAAGGGCTAGGATGGTTTAAAAAAAAAAAAAAACTAATAAAAAATAGCTATTTAATAAGACCCCCATATAATAGCCTAAGTACAGACTGGCCAGAGACAGATCATCTAACCCTGGAGGGACCTGACATATATGTCCTTTAAAGAGACAGCAAATTCATATCAATGACTGTGTAATGCTTCGTGTCACCTGTGGAGGTGCTATTGGGGAATCGAACACTTGCTTTCAGGTTTTCTTACAAACTACAGCTGATCAATGGGGTCCTGGCAGTAGGAAACCTTGAGATAAGTTTGAGGTCAGCGGATCCATATAATAAGAATACATTTTCTAAAGCAGGCTACCCCTTGACTTTATGCATGGATGTGACTATGGAAATTATATGGAGATAAATTCTGTTTTAACCTATCAATAAACAGGGCCCATGTCCTGACCAATTTATCCTAATTCCTGACCTGACTGTACTATGTTTTTTTTATACTAGCCGCTGCTATACAGCTATGTCACACTATCTATGCACTATAAAAGATGCTATGCTCTATAATACTATACTGCAAAGAGAAATGATAATACCTGCTGATTGCAATTTTGGGGGCCAACAAGTCCCCTTTTTGAAGATTACTTTTGTGTTGTATTCCTAATGTTGGATTATATACCCTGACTAAAGTGTTTTTTAAAGGGGTTTTCCACTACTTTGATATTATTGATCAGCTTTTGCATCAGCTGGCTATAAACAGTGTATGGCGCTGAAAAGCACAGCTCCACTTATTGTATAGTGGCCAATCACAGGTACTGCAGCTCAGCTGTTGTTATGCTCTTAGAGAGGATCTGTGGCTGGGTCTAAAGTGACTAAACTTTTGCTCTTATTTTATTCCTGCTGTTCTCCTGAGTATGCTGATTTTTATTTTTCTAAATCTCCCATACGGTTCCAGAGATATAGGCTGTTATGTTTGTTTTTAATTTTTATGGCCTTTCAAAGAGGGTGTGGCTCTCATAGTAGTAATACCAATCAGGCGAAATACACCCCCCCAAGGATCCTTGTAAGCCACTCCCCTTACAATGGTACTGACCGCAGCAATTAGCACTAAATAGAAAGGCCCATATCTCTGAAACCGTATGACGAATTTAAAAAAAAATAGAAACAAACATATTCAGGAGTGCAGGGGGAATAAAATAAGAACAAAAAGTGGGTACCTTTTGACCTGGTGACACGTCCTCTTTAAGGATTTCTTATGCCCAAGAAAACCCATTTAAGACAAATTAGTTAATTTAGGTGACCACCTATTGTACACCAAAAATTTATTTTTTCAATGATTTTGCACAAATTGTGCAAATGAAAAACAAATCTATCACAGCCCTGCCCTGCATCACTTGGGTGGTGGAAGAAGTAAACAGATATACTGATGTACATCAGCCCGACAGAGGTTGTGTGGTTGTATGCAGCAACCCGACACTGCAAAACCGTCTGAAACCAACCGTCTGAAACATAATAATAAATGACTCACACCTCTCTTCGACCCTCACCTTCTCTTCTCATCTCTGGCCTGGTTTCCACAATTGTGGTCCATTCTTCAACCACAGTAGGCCTTTGATGTTCTTCAAATAGTCCCGTCTGGTCTTCTGGGCCTCCATTGTACACTAGTTTTTGCGGCGTCATGACATTTCAGTGTGACTCATGACATTACTTTTTGTAAAATATCAGGCTAATTTGATTTGCCACAAATTGATTTTCTCATCTCTAGTTGTTAGGTTTGAATGTACCACTGAACAGGGTAACCATGTGGACTGAAGCTTTCTCGAATTCCTGCAATTGCAGCAGTAGGTTGGCTGAGTATTGCTTGTGGCTGCTGCACAGGGGCGGGCGCACTGCCTCATACCTGCAGCGGCTCTTTCTTTTGATTTGCCAGTCTAGTGCAACATCATTATTGCACAAAGGACATTGAGCCAGACCGGCTAATGAAAAGAGCTGCGAATGTGAACATGTAAGAGTTGGTACTCCCGCTCCTGTGCAGAGGCACCTAACCACTGTCATGGCCAATGGAATGGCACCAACTCTAGTGATTTCATATTGCTGGGATGTGTCATCACTTAATGATCACTAGGTGTCTGACCTCTGGTACCTTGACAACTTCTGAAAATAAAGGGACCCCAGTGCAGCTTTACTGCTGCATTCCCTCCTCAATCTGTTCTCTGATCACGGCTGCTTGTGCAGCATTAATGTTGTTTGCACAGCTGGATTTTCAGAAGCACCTCTGCAGTTCCCTTCTTTCTCAAGATAGCTGGGGTCTTGGAGATCAGGCCCCAACTGATCATTAAGTGATGGAACCATAGTTGCTAATAATTCTCCAGGTATTTAAATATGTTGTTGTCTAGTCTTAAACTACACGTCTGCAGTCACTCTATGAGACTGCATACTTGGGAATACTCACATGGCGAGAACTGTGCAATGAGAGTATTCTCCGTTACTGGCACCGGGATCAAGTATGTGATTTGCAAAGGTGCGGCCGTGTGCCTACTAGATGGGCAAGGCCTCGCTTGATGCAATTGTATTTAGCGAGGTCGGATACAGTCTTGCTGGAAGTATTCATGTCGCATTCTTATGATCACGTCACGGCACCGGAGAATCCTCACGGTGTTCAGTGCATACGATGCGAGGATTCACAAGTCTGCAGTCACATAGAGTGACTGCAGACTTACAGCCTAAGACTGGAGAACCTCTTTAAGTCCATCTTCCTGGAAATGCCCAACTCATCCTGAATATCTAACTTTTGAGCAGGAGGTTGCCTAAACGCCACCTGCTTTCTGTCCCCCCAAAATTGGGGACAGTTGCAAACTATGAAGCATATCCTAGCCATTGTTCTCTGAGATGTGGATACCCTTTCGACCAACTAAAAACTTTTAAATAAAGGCGCAAGAAGGGCTTAAAGTTAAAGTGGAAATTTAATTATTTCTTTACCTACAACGCAGTTTTGCGCTACGCACCGTGCATTTGCCTTCTGCCATGTAGCATTATCCCTACAAGCAGGACTTTACCGTAGAGCTTGCTGTTACATTTTGGATTAGATGCAATGACTGGGTCTCGAGCTGTTTTAGCAATCCGGTGTTTGTGCGGAGAGGACCTGCTGGGTGACAATGTCAGGTCTGCGCTTGACAAAATTGTAAATGATCACATAGCATTTACTGTGACTACTCGAGACTTTTAAGTCAGATTGTTAGACTGTGCAGGAGCAAGTAAATTACTGTAAGCAGTATGAACTATGACAGTCCTCTGACATTGACAGCGCAGTGTACAGGTCTGCGCTCGCTGTGCAGCATAATGATTACATTACGATCTTGTGATAATATTCAGGATGTCTTCAGATAAATGAATGATAAACTAGGGGTTAGGCTGCCTTTATTACGAGCCTGATAAGGTGGCTAATCAGTGCCCGGGTAGGTGTCATTACATAAATTATGAGCCGGAGCATGATGTGTATTCCCATAGAGCTACTAAGCAATGTCCGTCTCCATGAGATTAGTGACAAGAAATTACATTTGAAAATAGCTGCCATTTTTTTCTCCGTCCGAAAAGATGATAAATTGTCGGTGACACGTTAGACTCAGTTCATGTGTATTTTAACCTTGTGTGACGCAGGAATATCAGCACCCGGTGTCAATTAAAGGGGATCCAGAAAATTGATTCCGATGACTGATTGCAAATTTAGAAATGGGTCCCGGTAATTATTTTGTGTGCAGGTTTTATTCATTGTGATGAGTGGTCAGTGAATTGTGTAGAGCGCTGATTAGGAATTATGCTGAAAAATGAAAATAAAATTTTGTTTTTGATGAGTTTAACACTTATTTCAGCAGCGACTCAAGAGTAGCGATGATATTACTTTTAACTAAACATGTGCCAAATTTATTTTTTGCAAAAGTTGGCACAGCGATGTAACAGATTTGACCTGACATTGAAGAACTGGCATAGCTGAGAAAAGTTTTCAAAATAGGCCCAGTGTAGCAGAGCTGGCACATAGATGTAGCAGAGGTCACTAAGTAAAGAGGAACTGGTGTAGCAGAGCAGAGTTTGCTGTACTAGGGCTGGAATCACGATAACCAGAATCGCAGGGATTTAAATGCACTAATGGTGCAAGGGAAAGGCAGAAATATCAAGTACCTGAATACTCAGGCGACTTTCTGCTGCTTGTGCTTGGTATACTTGAACTGGGTGAAGAATGTCGTCATTTTACATGAGGTTGGAGGAACCGAGCACAGGAGAGCAACACCGATGAAATAATCCATATTTGACAAATTCTCGAATAGTGCGATCTGTGTATTGGGAGATAGCATAATAGTGTAGGGCTGTTTTGAAGGTTTGCTACCTTTTTTTAATTGAATAGTTATGGAAATGCTGAAGCATATACTTTATACAATTGTTGCTTCCAACTTTAAGGGAACAGCTTGGAGAACACCCTTTCCTGCTCCAACTTGTCTTTGCTCCAGTGCAAGTAACAAGGTTCACAAAACAAAAACACGGGGTGAATTTGGAGTGGGGTTTGTATAAAGCCCTGACTTCAACCCATCCAAGAACTTAGAACTAAACTCTCTCATCTACGTTAGCTCCTGTCCTCACTAATACTTTGTGGAAAATAAACAAATGTTCTGAAATGTTGCAATATTTGGGTAAAAATAAGATAAATATAGATAAAATTACTCTTGAGGTGGGAGGGGAGGGGTCTGGAGGATATTTGACCCAGGATTTTGTGACGCTTTTCAAAGTTCACAATTGATAAAATAGACGAATATGTTTGTAAACCACAAACCACACCCACAAAGATGAACATAAACAAAAAAACAAAAATAATAAAAAATACTCTTTGAAAAAGGTGTAAAATATAAGAAGAATAAGGCGCAATTGAAAAACAGGCAAAAAAACCAGCAAAACACGCCCCTGATGAAGCTAGGGGGAAACGCGCTTTGGGGCTTCAGGACAACATGTTCCATTAGCTTATCCTCATACAAAGATGTAAGTATTTTATTTGGTTTAATACCCTCTTATGAACACTTGCTTCTCCACTGCGTGGATGCTTTAGGTTCAAACAAGCAATCGCTATATATATTTTTGGATATTTTTTGGTTACGCTTATTCTGTATAGTTAATATTAGACATTGTTGGATGTATTTATTAGATACATGTAGTTCCCCATTGAGTGATTCTGCATTTTTGTGATTTTTCTATATTTTAATAATTCTAAAAAATATTACGTTTTTGAGACTTTAGTGTAACAATTGTTTGTTGTTAGTAAAAAACAGAAAAAAGTAGATGAAAAAAGCGCAATAATGAATCTGCTCATAGTGATTGAAAAAATGCCCGCTCAAAATAAATAAATAAATAAATACATTTATTGTTTATGTAAAGGGCCCAAACTAACATTTGACGAGATATATAAATATAATAAAATAATAAAAAATGATAATAAAAAAAGAACACAAATAACAATATGTCTTAGAACAATAAAAATAATATAAAAATTTTTCTCAATGTCATATTTTAATAATGTAATAGTGATGTTGGCAGGTTGGTAAATGACCTAGGAAATGTATGACAATTAATATACATGGGTTAACAGAGTAATTATATCCGTAGCAATAATTTATATCTCAAACAATGCTTTATTATTTTACAATATTTATTTTAATTTGAAGACTTTTCAGCCTATAAATTAAACCGCCATAGTTGAAGAGATGATTTTAAAAATTGTAGCCCTCATTTCAAAATGCAATTAAAAGATGAGACTAATTAGTCCCATAAGATCATCTGCTGGCAATTATAATTAACATTGAAGGTATTAAAAAAGCAATCAAAACACTACGTTCATGTTTGTAATTGTATAAAGAAGAATTTTCAGATTTTTTTTTTTAATTTCGGCTGACCTGCTTTCTGATTTTGTTTATCATTGAGAGGTTTCAACCATTGTTTGTTTTGTATCAGAAATTTAGTTTTAATTGAAACATATAATTCGTCATTTATACGGGGAAAAAAAATCAATGTCGCGAAGCGTCAGCTTAAAGGAGACTTCAGCTGCTGATGCATTAACTTTTATTATTTGCAACCTGTTTTTTTTTTTTTTTTTTTTAGGATTTATTGAAGTAATAGTAAGAACTCATGGAGGCAGAGAGTTCCTGGTGCTCTATAATAAAAGATTGTAGGTACCCTGTGTGCCGCCATATGGTGCTCCATATGTCACCAAATTATGTTACATAGTTATATAGGTTGAAAAGAGACCTACGTCCATCAAATTCAACCTTTCTCCACCAATTAAACATTTTTTGTCACTAAATTAACTATAACCAACAATGTTATGTGTACTCAGGAAATCATCCAGCCCTTTTTTTAAAGCCATCATAGTGTCGGCCATTACTACCTCTTGTGGTCGGGATTCCACAGTCTGACTGCTCTAACGGTAAAGAACCCTTTCCTATTTAGCTGCCGGAATCGCCTTTCTTCCACCCTTAGTAAGCGCCCTTTGGTCCTTAGTATGGTCCTTGGAAGGAATAAGTCATGTACCAGTCCTTTGTACTGACCACACATATATTTATACATGTAAATAAATGAGGTTACCTCTAAGACATCTATTTTTCTAAGCTAAATAAACCCAACTTTTCCAACCTCTCCTGATATGAGAGGCCTCTATCCCTTGTAATAATCTAATTGCCTGCTCTTGAACTGACCCTAACATCTGTATATCCAAAACTGGATCCCATATTCTAGATTTGGCCTCACCAGTGATTTATAGATCAATATGTTGGGATCGTGGTATTTTATCTCTCTTTTTATACACTCTAATATCTTGTTTGCTTTTGCGGCTGCTGCTTTACATTGAGTACTACCGATCAGCTTACTTGTAAGGCTACTTTCACACTAGCGTTGTACGACGCACGTCGCAATGCGACGTTGTGACGTATCAACGCATACTGTGGAAGCGCCGCACAACGGGGGCAGCGGATGAAGTTTTTCAACGCATCCGCTGCCCCATTCTGAGCTCCGGGGAGGAGGGGGCGGAGTTCCGGCTTCGCATGCGCGGTCGGAAATGCTGCACACGACGCACCAAAAAACGTTACATGCAACGTTTTTTGGTGGCAGTGGTCTGACGCAACACGACGCAACCGTCGCACGATGGTTGCGACGTGTGGCAATGCGTCGCACTGCGTCGCTAATAAAAGTCTATGGAGAAAAAACGCATCCTGCAAGCAATTTTGCAGGATGCGTTTTTTCTGCAAAACGACTCATAGCGACGTGCAGTGCACAACGCTAGTGTGAAAGAGGCCTTACCAGAATACAAAAGTCCTTCTCCTGTTCTGTAGTCCCAAGTATGGTCCCATTTAATGTATATGCAGCAATAGGATTACTCTGTCCTAGGTGCATTACTCTACATTTATCCACATTAAACCTCCTTTGCCAAGTGTTTACCCATTCAGACATCTTATCCAGTTCATTCTATAATATTGTAATGTCAAGGTCAGATTTTAATATTTTGCATCGTTTGTTGTCATCAGGAAAGACTTACTCTTTACTCTCAATCCCATCAACAAGGTCATTTTCACTTTCCATAAATATATAATTTTTATGTGGAGTAAATGTTGTTGCTCTCCTGAATTTGGAGTTGTTTTTATTTTGTTCCTAGGCCTTTCCATTACTGAGATATGGTCCCATTTCCTCTGTATGGAAATCAAGTCTATTTATCCAAATTCTTCAGGATCGCCCAGTTGGATAAAAATATTAGCTTTATAAAGAGGGAAGAGAGGGACGTACATCTCTAGAGTGGAGAGGCCCAAGAACAAATAATAAACAACACCAAATTCAGGAGAAAAGTGGCATTTATAAAAAAAAATAATTCCATATTTTTGGCAGATGACAGGTCCTCTTTAAAGCAATGCTTTTATGTCTGGTATATGGCATCTAAAGAACAATGACATTTTTTCTGTTGTTGATCTCCAACCACAAAGAGACAAGGAATAGGTATTTGCAGGGCTGCCATCAGGAATTTCAGGCCCCCGTACTGGCAAAATTTTCAGGCCCCCTTGAGACTCCACCCAGGCTCCACCTCCACCCCACAAATCTTCCACGGTCCCACACTCCACTTCTGCAACACGTCCTCACCAATCACACATTAACAGCACCATATCACATACATAGCCATCAGCTTTTGTTTTGGACAAAAGATTTATTTAAGCCCCCGCCACGGCAAGGTAGACTCTTCTCGCTGGGCGATACTCTACCCCAACCTATTAAACATTTCTTAAAATACCCAATACTCTTTTAAGGTATATTTTCTTTATGGGAATGTGTCACATACTGTACATTTTCTAAAATGACCAATAATATCACATACAAGGGACAAATACTGCCACACCATGACCAGATCACATATTACCACAGCATAGTGACCAAATCATACCATATAAATGGAAGAAATACTGCCACACCATAACCAGATCACATACTACCACCTGATAGTCACAAAATAATACCACATACTAAGGACATATAGCACCACACCGTGACCAGAACACATTTTACCACCACACAGTCGCCGAACAATACCACATAAAAGGAAAAAATATGCTACGCTATGAACAGACCACGTATTCCCACCACATAGTGACAGAATGATACCACATACTAAGGACATATAGCGCCACACCGTGACCAGAACATATTTTACCACCACATAGTCGCCGAATAATACCACATAAAAGGAAAAAATATGCCACGCTATGAACAGACCACGTATTCCCACCACATAGTGACAGAATGATACCACACACAAAGAACAATTACTGCTATATCATGACCAGAAAACATATTACTGCCACATAGTGACCGAATAGTACCATATACAAGGAACAAATACTGTCACAGCATGACCAGAACACATATTAGGTAATGTCACAGGTCACCTCCTCCTCTTGTACAATGACTGATAACACCTCTATATACAGTAGATGGCACAGGATCCACCGTTCACAATAGTTGATGTCACAGCTCACCTCCTCCTGTATAATGACTGATAACACCTCTATATACAGTAGATAGCACAGGATACACCATTCACAATAGGTGATGTCACCGCTCACCTCCTCCTGTACAATGACTAATAACACCTCTATATACAGTAGATAACACAGGATCCACCATTCACAATAGGTGATGTCACAGCTCACCTCCTGCTCCTCCTGTACAATGACTGATAACACCTCTATATACAGTAGATAACACAGGATCCACCATTCACAATAGGTGAAGTCACAGCTCACCTCCTCCTCCTGTATAATGACTGCTAACACATCTATATACAGTAGATAACACAGGATCCACCATTCACAATAGGTGATATCACAGCACACCTCCTCCTGTACAATGACTGATAACACCTCTATATACAGTAGATAACACAGGATCCACCATTCACAATAGGTGATGTCACAGCTCACCTCCTCCTGTACAATGACTAATAACACCTCTATATACAGTAGATAACACAGGATCCACCATTCACAATAGGTGATGTCACAGCTCACCTCCTGCTCCTCCTGTACAATGACTGATAACACCTCTATATACAGTAGATAACACAGGATCCACCATTCACAATAGGTGATATCACAGCACACCTCCTCCTGTACAATGACTGATAACACCTCTATATATTGTAGATAACACAGGATCCACCATTCACAATAGGTGATGTCACAGCTCACCTCCTCCTCCTGTACAGTGACTGATAACACCTCTATATACAGTAGATAACACAGGATCCATCATTCACAATAGGTGTTGTCACAGCTCACCTCCTGCTCCTCCTGTACAATGACTGATAACACCTCTATATACAGTAGATAACACAGGATCCACCATTCACAATAGGTGATATCACAGCACACCTCCTCCTGTACAATGACTGATAACACCTCTATATATTGTAGATAACACAGGATCCACCATTCACAATATGTGATGTCACAGCTCACCTCCTCCTCCTGTACAGTGACTGATAACACCTCTATATACAGTAGATAACACAGGATCCACCATTCACAATAGGTGTTGTCACAGCTCACCTCCTGCTCCTCCTGTACAATGACTGATAACACCTCTATATACAGTAGATAACACAGGATCCACCATTCACAATAGGTGATATCACAGCACACCTCCTCCTGTACAATGACAGATAACACCTCTATATACAGTAGATAAAACAGGATCCACCATTCACATTACGTGATGTCACAGCTCACCTCCTCCTGTACAATGACTGATAACACCTCTATATACAGTAGATAACACAGGATCCACCATTCACAATAATTGAAGTAACAGCTCACCTCCTCCTCTTGTACAATGACTGATAACACCTCTATATACAGTAGATAGCACAGGATCCACCATTCACAATAAGTGATGTCACAGCTCACCTCCTCCTCCTGTACAATGACTGATAACACCTCTATATACAGTAGATAACACAGGATCCACCATTCACAATAATTGATGTCACACCTCACCTCCTCCTCTTGTACAATGACTGATAACACCTCTATATACAGTAGATAACACAGGATCCACCATTCACAATAAGTGATGTCACAGCTCACCTCCTCCTCCTGTACAATGACTGATAACTGTTGTGAATTCTGCTCTTGGGCTCCCTCCGGTGGTTGTTAGTGGTAGTGCAGTTGTCTTGGGGTTGTAATCCACGGCAGGTGTTTCTGCTGATTGCAGCTCTACTAGGTATTTAGGTGTGCAGGATCCATTACTCCTGGCCAGTTGTCCATTGTTCTTGGAGGGATTGCATCTCTCTCTGGTTCCTCATGCTCTGCCACCAATTCAGCTAAGATAAGTGTCTGTTTTTTTGTCTCTGTGCACACATGCAGTGTGCTTTGCAATTCAGTGCAATTCATTGTGTTTTTGTCCAGCTTAGACTTTGTTTGGATTTTTCAGTCATGCTGGATTCTCAGGAGATGCAGATATACTTGCTATGTCTTTAGTTAGATGTAGAATATTTGTATTTTCTGCTGTGGATATTTTTAGGATTTTAATACTGACCGCTTAGAATTCTGTCCTATCCTTTTCTATTTATCTAGAAGTGCCTCTTTTGCTAAATTCTGTTTTTCTGCCTGCGTGTGTCTTTCCTCCTATACTCACAGTCAATATTTGTGGGGGGCTGCCTATCCTTTGGGGTTCTGCTCTGAGGCAAGATAGAATTCCCATTTCCATCTATAGGGGTATTTAGTCCTCCGGCTGTGTTGAGGTGTCTAGGACGTGTTAGGTACATCCCACGGCTACTTCTAGTTGCGGTGTCAGTTTAGGGTTTGCGGTCAGTACAGATACCACCTACTCCTGAGAAAGTCTCTCATGCTGCTCCTAGGTCACCGGATCACAACAGTACAACTGGCCAACAATGAGTTAAATGCATCTCAGAAGAAGGGAAGAAAGGTGTTGAGCCATTTTTTTTTCTGCAGTCTGTTTTGTCTTTTTTTCCCTCTTTATCTATGGGTGGCTGAGGAGTCTTGTGCTAGCATGGATGTTCAGGAATTAGCTTCTCGTGTAGACCAGCTTGCTGCTAGGGTACAGAGTATTTCTGATTATATTGTTCAAACTCCGGTTTTAGAGCCTAAGATTCCTACTCCTGATTTGTGTTTTGGTGACAGGTCCAAATTTTTGAGTTTTAAGAACAACTGTAAACTGTTTTTTGCTCTGAAACCTCGTTCCTCTGGTGATCCCATTCAGCAGGTTAAAATTGTCATCTCCCTGTTGCGTGGCGACCCTCAGGATTGGGCATTTTCACTGAAATCTGGGAATCCGGCTTTGCTTAATGTAGACGCCTTTTTTCAGGCTCTAGGATTATTATATGATGAACCAAATTCCGTGGATCAAGCGGAGAAGACCTTGTTGGCCCTGTCTCAGGGTCAAGAAGTGGCAGAATTGTATTGTCAGAAATTTAGAAAATGGTCTGTGCTGACTAAATGGAATGAGGATGCCTTGGCGGCAATTTTCAGAAAGGGTCTTTCTGAATCTGTTAAAGATGTTATGGTGGGGTTTCCCATGCCTGTTGGTCTGAGTGATTCTATGTCTCTGGCCATTCAGATTGATAGGCGCTTGCGGGAGCGCAGAACTGTGCGCGCTGTGGTGTTGTCCTCAGAGCAGATGCCTGAGCCTATGCAGTGTGATAGGATTCTGTCTAGAACGGAACAACAAGGATTCAGACGTCAGAATAGCTTGTGTTTTTATTGTGGCGATGCTTCTTATGTCATTTCACTCTGCTCTAAGCGTACAAAGAGAATCGCTAGTTCAGTTACCATCAGTACTGTACAACCTAAATTTCTGTTATCTGTGACCTTGAGCTGCTCATTGTCGTCATTTTCTGTCATGGCGTTTGTGGATTCAGGTGCCGCTTTGAACTTAATGGACTTTGAATTTGCCAGGCGTTGTGGTTTCCCCTTGCAGTCTTTGCAGAACCCTATTCCTTTAAGGGGCATTGATGCTACACCTTGGCTAAAAATAAACCCCAGTTTTGGACACAGGTGACCATGTGCATGGTGCCAGCCTATCAGGAAGATTGTCGTTTTCTGGTGTTGCATAATTTGCATGATGCTATTGTGCTGGGTTTTCCATGGTTGCAGATACATATTCCTGTGTTAAATTGGAAGTCTATGTCTGTGACTAGTTGGGGTTGTCAGGGGGTTCATAATGACGTTCCTTTGATGTCAATCTGCTCTTCCACCTCTCCTGAGGTTCCAGAGTTTTTGTCTGATTTTCAGGATGTATTCGATGAGCCCAAGTCCAGTTCCCTTCCACCGCATAGGGACTGTGATTGTGCTATTGACTTGATTCCAGGCAGTAAGTTTCCCAAGGGCCGACTTTTCAACCTGTCTGTGCCTGAACATACCGCCATGCGGAGTTATGTTAAGGAGTCTTTGGAGAAAGGGCATATTCGGCCATCTTCTTCACCGTTGGGAGCGGGATTTTTTTTGTTGCTAAGAAGGATGGCTCCTTGAGACCCTGTATTGATTATCGCCTCTTGAATAAGATCACGGTCAAGTTTCAAAACCCTTTACCTTTGCTTTCTGATTTGTTTGCCAGGATTAAGGGGGCTAGTTGGTTTACTAAGATTGACCTTCGGGGGGCATATAATCTTGTTCGTATTAACCCCTTTCTGTCATTAGACGTACTATTCCGTCCATGTGGGGTGGGCCCTACTTCCCAAGGACGGAATAGTACGTCATACGCGATCGGCCGCGCTCACGGGGGGAGCGCGGCCGATCGCGGCCGGGTGTCAGCTGACTATCGCAGCTGACATCCGGCACTATGTGCCAGGAGCGGTCACAGACCGCCCCCGGCACATTAACCCCCGGCACACCGCGATCAAACATGATCGCGGTGTGCCGGCGGTATAGGGAAGCATCGCGCAGGGAGGGGGCTCCCTGCGGGCTTCCCTGAGACCCCCGGAGCAACGCGATGTGATCGCGTTGCTCTGAGGGTCTCCTACCTCCCTCCTCGCCGCAGGTCCCGGATCCAAGATGGCCGCGGCATCCGGGTCCTGCAGGGAGGGAGGTGGCTTACCGAGTGTCTGCTCAGAGTAGACACTGGTAAGCCTGCAGCCCTGCACAGCAGATCGCAGATCTGGCAGAGTGCTGTGCACACTGCCAGATCAATGATCTGTAATGTCCCCCCCTGGGACAAAGTAAAAAAGTTAAAAAAAAATGTCCACATGTGTAAAAAAAAAAAAAAAAAAAAAAAAATTCCTAAATAAATAAATTAAAAAAAAATATTATTCCCATAAATACATTTCTTTATCTAAATAAAAAAAAATCAAACAATAAAAGTACACATATTTAGTATCGCCACGTCCGTAACGACCCCACCTATAAAACTATATCACTAGTTAACCCCTTCAGTGACCACCGTAAAAAAAAAAAAAAAAAAAACGAGGCAAAAAACAACGCTTTATTCTCATACCGCCAAACAAAAAGTGGAATAACACGCGATCAAAAAGACTGATATAAATAACCATGGTACCGCTGAAAACGTCATCTTGTCCCGCAAAAAACGAGCCACCATACACCATCATATGCGAAAAAATAAAAAAGTTATAGTCCTCAGAATAAAGCGATGCCAAAATAATTATTTTTTCTATAAAATAGTTTTTATCGTATAAAAGCGCCAAAACAAAAAAATTATATAAATGAGGTGTCGCTGTAATCGTACTGACCCGAAGAATAAAACTGCTTTATCAATTTTACCAAACGCGGAACGGTATAAACGCCTCCCCCAAAAGAAATTCATGAATAGCTGGTTTTTGGTCATTCTGCCTCACAAAAATCGGAATAAAAAGCGATCAAAAAAATATCCCGTGCCCGAACATGTTACCAATAAAAACGTCAACTCGTCCCACAAAAAACAAGACCTCACATGACTCTGTGGTCTCAAATATGGAAAAATTATAGCTCTCAAAATGTGGTAACGCAAAAAATATTTTTTGCAATAAAAAGCGTCTTTCATGTGTGATGGCTGCCAATCATAAAAATCCGCTAAATAACCTGCTTTAAAAGTAAATCAAACCCCCCTTCATCACCCGCTTAGTTAGGGAAAAATTAAAAAAAAGTAAAAAAGGTATTTATTTCCATTTTCCCATTAGGGTTAGGGCTAGAGTTAGGACTAGAGTTGGGGCTAAAGTTAGGGTTAGGGTTTGGATTACATTTACGGTTGGGATTAGGGTTGGGATTAGGGTTAGGGGTGTGTCTGGGTTAGAGGTGTGGTTAGGGTTACCGTTGGGATTAGGGTTAGGGGTGTGTTTGGATTAGGGTTTCAGTTATAATTGGGGGGTTTCCACTGTTTAGGCACATCAGGGGCTCTCCAAACGTGACATGGCATCCGATTTCAATTCCAGCCAATTCTGCGTTGAAAAAGTAAAACAGTGCTTCTTCCCTTTCAAGCTCTCCCGTGCGCCCAAACAGGGGTTTACCCCAACATATGGGGTACCAGCGTACTCGGAACACATTGGAGAACAACTTTTGGGGTCCAATTTCTCCTGTTACCCTTGGGAAAATACAAAACTAGGGGCTAAAAAATAATTTTTGTGGAAAAAAAATTTTTTTTTATTTGCATGGATCTGCGTTATAAACTGTAGTGAAACACTTGGGGGTTCAAAGCTCTCACAACACATCTAGATGAGATCCTTAGGGGTTCTACTTTCCAAAATGGTGTCACTTGTGGGGGGGTTTTACTGTTTAGGTACATTAGGGGCTCTGCAAACGCAATGTGACGCCTGCAGACCATTCCATCTAAGTCTGCATTCCAAATGGCGCTCCTTCCTTTCCGAGCCCTCCCATGCGCCCAAACGGTGGTTCCCCCCACATATGGGGTATCAGCGTACTCAAGACAAATTGGACAACAACTTTTGGGGTCCAATTTCTCCTGTTACCATTGGGAAAATACAAAACTGGGGGCTAAAAAATAATTTTTGGTGGAAATTTTTTATTTTTTTTATCTTCATGGCTCTGCGTTCTAAACTGTAGTGAAACGCTTGGGGGTTCAAAGTTCTCACAACACAACTAGATAAGTTCCTTGGGGGGTCTAGTTTCCAATATTGGGTCACTTGTGGGGGGTTTATACTGTTTAGGTACATTAGGGGCTCTGCAAACGCAATGTGACGCCTGTAGACCAATCCATCTAAGTCTGCATTGCAAATGATGATCCTTCCCTTCCGAGCTCTGCCATGCGCTCAAACGGTGGTTCACCCCCAGATATCAGGTATCAGCGTACTCAGGACAAATTGGACAACAATATATAGGGTCCAATTTCTCCTGTTACCCTTGGAAAAATACAAAACTGGGGGCTAAAAAATAATTTTTGTGGAAAAAAAATATTTTTTATTTGCACGGCTCTGCGTTATAAACTGTAGTGAAACACTCGGGGGTTCAAAGCTCTCACAACACATCTAGATGAGTTCCTTAGGGGGTCTACTTTCCAAAATGGTGTCATTTGTGGGGGGGTTTTACTGTTTAGTTACATTAGGGGCTCTGCAAACGCAATGTGATGCCTGCAGACCATTCCATCTAAGTCTGCATTCCAAATGGCGCTCCATCCCTTCCGAGCCCCCCCATGCGCCCAAACGGTGGTTCCCCCCCACATATGGGGTATCAGCGTACTCAGGACAAATTAGACAACAACTATTGGGGTCCAATTTTTCCTGTTACCCTTGGGAAAATACAAAACTGGGGGCTAAAAAATAATTTTTGTTGGAAAAAAATTTTGTTTTATTTTTACGGCTCTGCATTATAAACTTCTGTGAAGCACTTGGTGGGTCAAAGTGCTCACCACAGCTCTAGATAAGTTCCTTAGGGGGTCTACTTTCCAAAATGGTGTCACTTGTGGGGGGGCTTCAATGTTTAGGCACATCAGTGGCTCTCCAAACGCAACATGGCGTCCCATCTCAATTCCTGTCAATTTTGCAGTGAAAAGTCAAACGGCTCTTCTTCCCTTCCGAGCTCTCCCATGCGCCCAAACAGTGGTTTACCCCCACATATGGGGTATCAGCGTACTCAGGACAAATTGTACAACAACTTTTGGGGTCCAATTTCTTCTCTTACCCTTGGGAAAATAAAAAATTGGGGGCGAAAAGATCATTTTTGTGAAAAAATATGATTTTTTATTTTTACGGTTCTGCATTATAAACTTCTGTGAAGCACTTGGTGGGTCAAAGTGCTCACCACACATCTAGATAAGTTCCTTAGGGGGTCTACTTTCCAAAATGATGTCACTTGTGGGGGGTTTCAATGTTTAGGCACATCAGTGGCTCTCCAAACGCAACATGGCGTCCCATCTCAATTCCTGTCAATTTTGCAGTGAAAAGTCAAACGGCGCTCCTTCCCTTCCGAGCTCTCCCATGCGCCCAAACAGTGGTTTACCCCCACATATGGGGTATCAGCGTACTCAGGACAAATTGTACAACAACTTTTGGGGTCCAATTTCTTCTCTTACCCTTGGGAAAATAAAAAATTGGGGGCGAAAAGATCATTTTTGTGAAAAAATATGATTTTTTATTTTTACGGTTCTGCATTATAAACTTCTGTGAAGCACTTGGTGGGTCAAAGTGCTCACCACACATCTAGATAAGTTCCTTAGGGGGTCTACTTTCCAAAATGATGTCACTTGTGGGGGGTTTCAATGTTTAGGCACATCAGTGGCTCTCCAAACGCAACATGGCGTCCCATCTCAATTCCTGTCAATTTTGCAGTGAAAAGTCAAACGGCGCTCCTTCCCTTCCGAGCTCTCCCATGCGCCCAAACAGTGGTTTACCCCCACATATGGGGTATCAGCATACTCAGGACAAATTGTACAACAACTTTTGGGGTCCAATTTCTTCTCTTACCCTTGGGAAAATAAAAAATTGGGGGCGAAAATATCATTTTTGTGAAAAAATATGATTTTTTATTTTTACGGTTCTGCATTATAAACTTCTGTGAAGCACTTGGTGGGTCAAAGTGCTCACCACACATCTAGATAAGTTCCTTAGGGGGTCTACTTTCCAAAATGGTGTCACTTGTGGGGGGTTTCAATGTTTAGGCACATCAGTGGCTCTCCAAACGCAACATGGCGTCCCATCTCAATTCCAGTCAATTTTGCATTGAAAAGTCAAATGGCGCTCCTTCGCTTCCGAGCTCTGTCATGCGCCCAAACAGTGGTTTACCCCTACATATGGAGTATCGGCGTACTCAGGACAAATTGTATAACATCTTTTGGGGTCCATTTTTTCCTGTTACCCTTGGTAAAATAAAACAAATTGGAGCTGAAGTAAATTTTGTGTGAAAAAAAGTTAAATGTTCATTTTTATTTAAACATTCCAAAAATTCCTGTGAAACACCTGAAGGGTTAATAAACTTTTTGAATGTGGTTTTGAGCACCTTGAGGGGTGCAGTTTTTAGAATGGTGTCACACTTGGGTATTTTCTATCATATAGACCCCTCAAAATGACTTCAAATGAGATGTGGTCCCTAAAAAAAAATGGTGTTGTAAAAATGAGAAATTGCTGGTCAACTTTTAACCCTTATAACTCCCTAACAAAAAAAAATTTTGGTTCCAAAATGGTGCTGATGTAAAGTAGACATGTGGGAAATGTTACTTATTAAGTATTTTGTGTGACATAGCACTGTGATTTAATTGCATAAAAATTCAAATTTGGAAAATTGCGAAATTTTCAAAATTGTCGCCAAATTTCCATTTTTTTTGCAAATAAACGCAGGTAATATCAAAGAAATTTTACCACTATCATGAAGTATAATATGTCACGAGAAAACAATGTCAGAATCACCAGGATCCGTTGAAGCGTTCCAGAGTTATAACCTCATAAAGGGACAGTGGTCAGAATTGTAAAAATTGGCCCGGTCCATAACGTGCAAACCACCCTTGGGGGTGAAGGGGTTAAGCAGGGTGATGAATGGAAAACTGCGTTTAATATGCCCGAAGGCCATTTTGAATACCTTGTGATGCCATTCGGACTCTCTAATGCTCCATCTGTTTTTCAGTCCTTCATGCATGATATCTTCCGGAATTATCTTGATAAATTCATGATTGTATATTTGGATGACATCTTGATTTTTTCTAATGATTGGGAGTCTCATGTGAAACAGGTCAGGATGGTATTTCAGATCCTTCGTGATAATGCTTTTTTTGTGAAGGGGTCTAAGTGTCTCTTTGGAGTGCAGAAGGTTTCTTTTTTGGGCTTCATTTTTTCTCTCTCGTCTATAGAGATGGATCTGGTTAAGGTTCAGGCCATTCATGATTGGATTCAGCCCACATCCATGAAGAGCCTTCAGAAATTTTTGGGCTTTGCTCATTTTTATCGCCGTTTCATTGCTAACTTCTCCAGTGTGGTTAAACCCCTGACCGATTTGACGAAGAAAGGTGCTGATTAGTGTTGAGCGATACCGTCCGATATTTGAAAGTATCGGTATCGGAAAGTATCGGCCGATACCGGCAAAGTATCGGATCTAATCCGATACCGATATGCGATACCAATACAAGTCAATGGGACACCAAGTATCGGACGGTATCCTGTATGGTTCCCAGGGTCTGAAGGAGAGGAAACTATCCTTCAGGCCCTGGGATCCATATCAATGTGTAAAAGAAAGAATTAAAATAAAAAATAGGGATATACTCACCCTCTGACGCGCCCTGGACTTTACCGCCGTAACCGGGAGCCGTTGTACCTAAGAATGCGCGCTTGAAGGGCCTTAGATGACGTCACGGCGCTCTGATTGGTCCGTAGTGGTCGCGTGACCGCTACGCGACCAATCACAAAGCCGTGACGTCACCTAAGGTCTTTCAAGCGCTTGAAATACCTTAGAAGACGTCCGCAGCTTCTGATTGGTCGCGTAGCAGTCGCGTGACCGCTACGGACCAATCAGAGCGCCGTGACGTCATCTAAGGCCCTTCAAGCGCGCATTCTTAGGTACAACGGCTCCCGGTTACGGCGGTAAAGTCCAGGGGCCGCCGGAGAGGTGAGTATATCCCTATTTTTTATTTTAATTCTTTCTTTTACACATTGATATTAATCCCAATACCGATTCCCGATACCACAAAAGTATCGGATCTCGGTATCGGAATTCCGATACCGCAAGTATCGGCCGATACCCGATACTTGTGGTATCGGAATGCTCAACACTAGTGCTGATGTAACGAATTGGTCCTCTGTGGCTGTCTCTGACTTTCAGGAGCTTAAACGCCGATTTACTTCTGCCCCGGTGTTGCGTCAGCCGGATGTTTCTCTTCCGTTTCAGGTTGAGGTTGACGCTTCTGAGATTGGGGCAGGGGCCGTTTTGTCTCAGAGGAATTCTGTTGGTTCCTTGATGAAACCGTGTGCCTTCTTTTCCCGTAAGTTTTCGCCTGCTGAACGCAATTATGATGTCGGCAATCGGGAGTTGTTGGCTATGAAGTGGGCGTTTGAGGAATTGCGACATTGGCTTGAGGGAGCCAAACACCGTATTGTGGTCTTGACCGATCATAAAAATCTGATTTACCTCGAGTCTGCCAAACGGCTGAATCCTAGACATTCTCGATGGTTCTTGTTTTTCTCCCGTTTTGATTTCGTGGTCTCGTATCTTCCGGGTTCTAAGAATATTAAGGCTGATGCCCTCTCTAGGAGTTTTTTGCCTGATTCTCCTGAGGTACTGGAACCGGTCGGCATTCTGAAGGAAGGTGTGGTCCTTTCTGCCATTTCTCCTGATTTGCGACGGGTTCTGCAGGAATTTCAGGCTGACAAACCTGACCGCTGTCCAGTGGGCAATCTGTTTGTTCCTGACAGATGGTCTAGTAGAGTGATTTCTGAGGTTCATTGTTCTGTGTTGGCTGGCCATCCTGGTATTTTTGGTACCAGAGATTTGGTTGGTAGGTCCTTTTGGTGGCCTTCTTTGTCGCGTGATGTGCGTTCTTTTGTGCAGTCCTGTGGGACTTGTGCGCGGGCCAAGCCTTGTTGTTCCCGTGCTAGTGGGTTGCTTTTGCCTTTGCCGGTCCCTGAGAGGCCCTGGACGCATATTTCTATGGATTTTATTTCAGATCTTCCGGTTTCCCAGAGGATGTCGGTTATCTGGGTGGTTTGTGACCGGTTCTCTAAGATGGTTCATTTGGTGCCTTTGCCTAAATTGCCTTCCTCTTCTGATTTGGTTCCGTTGTTTTTTCAGCATGTGGTTCGTTTGCATGGTATTCATGGTAGAATATTGTGTCCGACAGAGGTTCCCAGTTTGTTTCTAGGTTTTGGCTGGCCTTTTGTGCTAGGCTGGGCATTGATTTGTCTTTTTCTTCCGCATTTCATCCGCAGACAAATGGCCAGAATGAGCGAACTAATCAGACTTTGGAAACTTATTTGAGATACTTTGTGTCTGCTGATCAGGATGATTGGGTGGCTTTCTTGCCATTGGCCGAGTTCGCCCTTAATAATCGGGCTAGTTCGGCTACCTTGGTTTTGCCCTTCTTTTGTAATTTTGGTTTCATCCTCGTTTTTCTTCGGGGCAGGTTGAGCCTTCTGATTGTCCTGGTGTAGATTCTGTGGTTGACAGGTTGCAGCAGATTTGGGCTCATGTGGTGGACAATTTGGTGTTGTCTCAGGAGGAGGCTCAGCGTTTTGCTAACTGTCGTCGGTGTGTTGGTTCCCGGCTTCAGGTTGGGGATTTGGTCTGGTTGTCTTCCCGTCATGTTCCTATGAAGGTTTCTTCCCCTAAGTTTAAGCCTCGGTTTATTGGTCCTTATAGGATTTCTGAGATTATCAATCCAGTGTCTTTTCGTTTGGCCCTTCCGGCCTCTTTTGCCATCCATAATGTTTTCCATAGATCTTTATTGCGGAAATATGTGGTGCCCGTTGTTCCCTCTGTTGATCCTCCTGCTCCTGTGTTGGTTGATGGGGAGTTGGAGTATGTGGTTGAGAAGATTTTGGATTCTTGCTTTTCGAGGCGGAGGCTTCAGTACCTTGTCAAATGGAAGGGTTATGGCCAGGAGGATAATTCTTGGGTTTTTTGTTGTGAATTCTGTTCTTGGGCTCCCTCCGGTGGTTATAAGTGGTAGCGCTGCTGTCTCTGGATCGCAGCATTTATCAGGTGTGTCCACTTTTTGCAATTCTGACTGGGCTATTTAGTCTTGCTCTACCCTTTAGTCAGTGCCAGTTGTCCATTGTTCTTGGAGGATTCACATCCCTGCCTGGTCTCTCCTGCTTTGCTGTTCATTTCAACAAAGATAAGTTCTGGCCTTGATTTTTGCTGTCCACATGCTGTGGGCCTTATTGTTCAGTTTTTTTCCATGTTTTTGTCTTGTCCAGCTTAGGTCTGTAAAAGGATTTGTTTAGCCAAGCTGGTATCTCTGGAGATGCAGATATACCCTCCATATCTTTAGTTAGATGTGGAAATTTTGTATTTTCTGCGGTGGATATTTTCTAGTGTCTTAATACTGACCGCATAGTACTCTGTCCTATCCTTTCTATTTAGCTAGAAGTGGCCTCCTTTGCTAAATTCTGATTTCAGTCTGTGTATGTTTTTTCCCTCTCCTCTCACAGTCAATATTTGTGGGGGGCTGTCTATCCTTTGGGGATTTTCTCTGAGGCAAGATAGTTTTCCCTTTTCTATCTCTAGGGGTAATTAGTCCTCCGGCTGTGTCGAGATGTCTAGGGAGTGAAAGGTACATTCCACGGCTACTTCTAGTTGCGGTGTTAAGTTCAGGGTCTGTGGTCAGTACAGGTACCACCTTCTCCAGAGTACGTCTCATGCTGCTCTTAGGCCACCAGATCATAACAGTACAACTGGCCAACAATGAGTTAACCGCATCTCAGAAGAAGGGAAGGAAAGTGCTGAGCCATTTTTTTTTCTGTAGTCTGTTGTGTTTTTTTTTTCCCTCTTTACCTCTAGGTGGCTCAGGAGTTTGGCGCTGGCATGGATGTTCAGGGATTGGCTTCTCGTGTGGATCAACTTGCTGCTAGAGTACAGGGTATTTCCGATTATATCGTTCAGACTCTGGTTTTAGAGCCTAGAATTCCAACTCCTGATTTGTTTTTTGGGGACAGGTCTAAATTTTTGAGCTTTAAAAATAACTGTAAACTGTTTTTTGCTCTGAAACCCCGTTCCTCTGGTTATCCCATCCAGCAGGTTAAAATTGTTATGTCTCTGCTGCGTTGTGACCCCCAGGATTGGGCATTTGCCCTGGAACCTGGGAATCCGGCTTTGTTTAATGTAGACACCTTTTTCCAGGCGCTTGGGTTATTGTATGATGAACCTAATTCAGTGGATCATGCTGAGAAGACCTTGTTGGCCCTGTGTCAGGGTCAAGAAGCGGCAGAATCATATTGCCAGAAATTTAGAAAATGGTCTGTGCTGACTAAATGGAATGAGGATGCCTTGGCGGCAATTTTCAGAAAGGGTCTTTTTGAATCCGTTAAAGATGTTATGGTGGGGTTCCCCACGCCTGCTGGTCTGAGTGATTCTATGTCTCTGGCCATTCAGATTGATCGGCGCTTGCGTGAGCGCAGAGTTGTGCACACTATGGCATTGTCTTCCGAGCGGAGTCCTGAGCCTATGCAGTGTGATAGGATTGTGTCTAGAGCTGAACGACAAGGATTCAGATGTCAGAATAGGTTGTGTTTTTAATGCGGCGATTCTGCTCATGTTATTTCTGATTGCCCTAAGTGTACCAAGAGAATCGCTAGTTCTGTTACCATCAGTATTGTACAACCTAAATTTCTGTTATCTGTGACCCTGATCTGCTCATTATCGTCATTTTCTGTCATGGCATTTGTGGATTCAGGTGCCGCTCTAAATTTAATGGACTTAGAATTTGCCAGACGTTGTGGTTTCCCCTTGCAGCCTTTGCAGAGTCCTATTCCTTTGAGGGGCATTGATGCTACACCGTTGGCTAAAAATAAACCTCAGTTTTGGACACAGCTGACCATATGCATGGCGCCAGTCCATCAGGAAGATTGTCGTTTTCTGGTGTTGCATAATTTGCATGATGCTATTGTGCTGGGTTTCCCATGGTTACAGGTGCATAATGCGGTATTAGATTGGAAATCTATGTCTGTGACTAGTTGGGGTTGTCAGGGGGTTCATGGTGACGTTCCTTTGATGTCAATTGCCTCCTCCCCCTCTTCTGAAATTCCTGAGTTTTTGTCAGATTTCCAGGATGTATTCAATGAGCCCAAGTCCAGTTCCCTTCCACCGCATAGGGACTGTGATTGTGCTATTGACTTGACTCCAGGCTGTAAGTTCCCTAAGGGCCGACTTTTCAACCTGTCTGTGCCAGAACACACCGCCATGCAGAGCTATGTTAAGGAGTCTTTGGAGAAGGGGCATATTCGGCCATCTTCTTCACCATTGGGAGCAGGTTTTTTTTTTGTTGCCAAGAAGGATGGCTCCTTGAGACCCTGTATTGATTATCGCCTCTTGAATAAGATCACGGTCAAATTCCAATACCCTTTGCCTTTGCTTTCTGATCTGTTTGCCAGGATTAAGGGGGCTAGTTGGTTTACTAAGATTGACCTTCAAGGGGCATATAATCTTGTTCGTATTAAGCAGGGTGACGAATGGAAAACTGCGTTTAATACGCCCGAAGGCCATTTTGAATACCTTGTGATGCCATGCGGACTCTCTAATGCTCCATCTGTGTTTCAGTCCTTCATGCATGATATATTTCGGAATTATCTTGATAAATTCATGATTGTATATTTGGATGATATTTTGATTTTTTCAGATGATTGGGAGTCTCATGTGAGACAGGTCAGGATGGTATTTCAGATCCTTCGTGATAATGCCTTGTTTGTGAAGGGGTCTAAGTGCTTCTTTGGAGTACAGAAGATTTCTTTTTTGGGCTTCATTTTTTCTCTCTCATCTATAGAAATGGATCCGGTTAAGGTTCAGGCCATTCATGATTGGATCCAGCCCACATCCGTGAAGAGCCTTCAGAAATTTTTGGGCTTTGCTAATTTTTATCGCCGTTTCATTGCCAACTTCTCCAGTGTGGTTAAACCCCTGACCGATTTGACGAAGAAAGGCGCTGATGTGACGAATTGGTCCTCTGCGGCTGTTTCTGCCTTTCAGGAGCTTAAACGCCGATTTACTTCTGCCCCTGTGTTGCGTCAGCCGGATGTTTCTCTTCCTTTTCAGGTTGAGGTTGACGCTTCTGAGATTGGGGCAGGGGCCGTTTTGTCTCAGAGGAATTTTGATGGTTCCTTGATGAAACCGTGTGCCTTCTTTTCTCGAAAGTTTTCGCCTGCGGAACGCAATTATGATGTCGGCAATCATGAGTTGTTGGCTATGAAGTGGGCATTTGAGGAGTGGCGACATTGGCTTGAGGGGGCCAAGCACCGTATTGTGGTCTTGACCGATCATAAGAATCTGATTTACCTCGAGTCTGCCAAACGGCTGAATCCTAGACAGGCCCGATGGTCCCTGTTTTTCTCCCGTTTTGATTTTGTGGTCTCGTATCTTCCGGGTTCTAAGAATGTTAAGGCTGATGCCCTCTCCAGGAGCTTTTTGCCTTATTCTCCTGGGGTCCTTGAGCCGGTCGGCATTCTAAAGGAAGAGGTGATTCTTTCTGCCATCTCCCCTGATTTACGACGGGTTCTTCAGGAATTTCAGGCTGATAAACCTGACCGCTGTCCAGTGGGAAAGCTGTTTGTTACTGACAGATGGACTAGTAAAGTGATTTCTGAGGTTCATTGTTCTGTGTTGGCTGGCCATCCTGGGATTTTTGGTACCAGAGATTTGGTTGGTAGGTCCTTATGGTGGCCTTCTTTGTCATGGGATGTGCGTTCTTTTGTGCAGTCCTGTGGGACTTGTGCGCGGGCCAAGCCTTGCTGTTCCCATGCTAGTGGGTTGCTTTTGCCTTTGCCGGTCCCTGAGAGGCCTTGGACGCATATTTCTATGGATTTTATTTTGGATCTTCCGGTTTCCCAGAGGATGTCGGTTATCTGGGTGGTTTGTGACCGGTTTTCTAAGATGGTTCATTTGGTACCTTTGCCTAAATTGCCTTCCTCTTCTGATTTGGTTCCGTTGTTTTTTCAGCATGTGGTTCATTTGCATGGCATTCTGGAGAATATTGTGTCTGATAGAGGTTCCCAGTTTGTTTCTAGGTTTTGGCAGGCCTTTTGTTCTAGGCTGGGCATTGATTTGTCTTTTTCTCCCGCATTTCATCCTCAGACAAATGGCCAAACCGAGCGAACTAATCAGACTTTGGAAACTTATTTGAGATGCTTTGTGTCTGCTGATCAGGATGATTGGGTGGCTTTTTATGATCCTTAGTGGTTGAGGATCACGAATTACTCCAGCTAAGTAACAAACATAGGACAAGCTCTAGGGAGGTGGCAAACTGGACTGACCGCAAATCTGAACCTATCCAAACACACTAGAAGTAGCCGGTGAACGTGCCTAAAAATCCTAGACGTCTCGAGCCAGCCTGAGGAACTAACTACCCCTAGAGAGAAAGAAAGACCTCTCTTGCCTCCAGAGAAATAATCCCCAAAGATATAGAAGCCCCCAACAAATAATAACGGTGAGGAAAGAGGAAGGCACATACACAGGGGTGAAAACAGATTCAGCAAATGAGGCCCACTAATACTAGATAGCAGAAAATAGTAAAGGGGTCTGTGCGGTCAGTAAAAACCCTTACAAAATATCCACACTGAGATTTCAAGAACCCCCGCACCAACTAACGGTGTGGGGGGAGAAACTCAGTCCCCTAGAGCGACCAGCAAGCGAGGAGATCACATCTTAGCAAGCTGGACAAGAAACATGATGAATGCTGATCATCAAAAAATGAACGGACAAAAACTTAGCTTGTCTTGGAGAGGCTGGGAGCAAGGTAATCACAAGGAATCTGAAGAGCACTGAATACATTGATAGCAGGCAAGGAACTGAGTATGCAGGTGAGCTAAATAGGAAACCAACCAGGATAATGAACCAGCTGATGCTGCCAACCTGCAGAAAGGCAACACTACACAGTACCGCTTCTGACCACTAGAGGGAGCCTAAAAATAGAGTTCACAACAGTGGCTTTCTTGCCATTGGCCGAGTTTGCCCTTAATAATCGGGCTAGTTCTGCTACCTTGGTTTCACCCTTCTTTTGTAACTCTGGTTTTCATCCTCGTTTTTCTTCAGGGCAGGTTGAGCCTTCTGATTGTCCTGGGGTGGACTCTGTGGTTGACAGGTTGCAGCAAATTTGGGCTCATGTTGACAGTTTGGTGTTGTCTCAGGAGGGGGCTCAGTGTTTTGCTAACCGTCGTTGGTGTGTTGGTTCCCGGCTTCGGGTTGGGGATTTGGTCTGGTTGTCTTCCCGTCATGTTCCTATGAAGGTTTCTTCCCCTAAGTTTAAGCCTCGGTTTATTGGCCCTTATAGGATTTCTGAGATTATCAATCCAGTGTCTTTTTGTTTGGCCCTTCCAGCCTCTTTTTCCATCCATAATGTTTTTCATAGATCTTTGTTGCGGAAATATGTGGTGCCCGTTGTTCCCTCTGTTGATCCTCCTGCCCCGGTGTTGATTGATGGGGAGTTGGAGTATGTGGTTGAGAAGATTTTGGATTCTCGTTTTTCGAGGCGGAAGCTTCAGTATCTTGTCAAATGGAAGGGTTATGGCCAGGAGGATAATTCTTGGGTTGTTGCCTCCGATGTTCATGCTGATGATTTGGTTCGTGCCTTTCATTTGGCTCGTCCGGATCGGCCTGGGGGCTCTGGTGAGGGTTCGGTGACCCCTCCTCAAGGGGGGGGGTACTGTTGTGAATTTTGTTCTTGGGCTCCCTCCGGTGGTTATAAGTGGTAGCACTGCTGTCTCTGGATCGCAGCATTTATCAGGTGTGTCCTTTTTTTGCAATTCTGACTGGGCTATTTAGTCTTGCTCTACCCTTTGGTCAGTGCCAGTTGTCCATTGTTCCTGGAGGATTCACATCCCTGCCTGGTCTCTCCTGCTTTGCTGTTCATTTCAACAAAGATAAGTTCTGGCCTTGATTTTTGCTGTCCACATGCTGTGGGCCTTATTGTTCAGTTTTTTTCCATGTTTTTGTCTTGTCCAGCTTAGGTCTGTATAAAGATTTGTTTAGCCAAGCTGGTATCTCTGGATATGCAGATATACCCTCCATATCTTTAGTTAGAAGTGGAGATTTTGTATTTTCTGCGGTGGATATTTTCTAGTGTTTTAATACTGACCGCATAGTACTCTGTCCTATCCTTTCTATTTAGCTAGAAGTGGCCTCCTTTGCTAAGTTCTGATTTCAGTCTGTGTATGTTTTTTCCCTCTCCTCTCACAGTCAATATTTGTGGGGGGCTGTCTATCCTTTGGGGATTTTCTCTGAGGCAAGATAGTTTTCCCTTTTCTATCTCTAGGGGTAATTAGTCCTCCGGCTGTGTCGAGATGTCTAGGGAGTGAAAGGTACATTCCACGGCTACTTCTAGTTGCGGTGTTAAATTCAGGGTCTGCGGTCAGTACAGGTACCACCTTCTCCAGAGTACGTCTCATGCTGCTCTTAGGCCACCAGATCATAACAGTTTTTGAGCAGATGTCCATGCTGCTGATTTGGTCCGTGCCTTTCATCTGGCTCGTCCTGATCGGCCTGGGGGCTCTGGTGAGGGTTCGGTGACCCCTCTTCAAGGGGGGTACTGTTGTGAATTCTGCTCTTGGGCTCCCTCCGGTGGTTGTTAGTGGTAGTGCAGTTGTCTTGGGGTTGTAATCCACAGCAGGTGTTTCTGCTGATTGCAGCTCTACTAGGTATTTAGGTGTGCAGGATCCATTACTCCTGGCCAGTTGTCCATTGTTTTTGGAGGGATTGCATCTTTCTCTGGTTCCTCATGCTCTGCCACCAATTCAGCTAAGATAAGTGTCTGTTTTTTTGTCTCTGTGCACACATGCAGTGTGCTTTGCAATTCAGTGCAATTCATTGTGTTTTTGTCCAGCTTGGACTTTGTTTGGATTTTTCAGTCATGCTGGATTCTCAGGAGATGCAGATATACTTGCTATGTCTTTAGTTAGATGTAGAATATTTGTATTTTCTGCTGTGGATATTTTTAGGATTTTAATACTGACCGCTTAGAATTCTGTCCAACCTTTTCTATTTAGCTAGAAGTGCCTCTTTTGCTAAATTCTGTTTTTCTGCCTGCATGTGTCTTTCCTCTTATACTCACAGTCAATATTTGTGGGGGGCTGCCTATCCTTTGGGGTTCTGCTCTGAGGCAAGATAGAATTCCCATTTCCATCTATAGGGGTATTTAGACCTCCGGCTGTGTCGAGGTGTCTAGGACGTGTTAGGTACATCCCACGGCTACTTCTATGTTGTGAATTTACCTTTTGGCTCCCTCTAGTGGCTACTAGTGATTTTACTCTGGGTATGTCATTCATCCCTTGTATGCTCACCTGGGTCGTTAGGTCAGGGGTGTTGCTATATAAGCTCCCTGGACCTTCAGTTCAATGCCTGGCAACGTTGATATCAGAGCTAATCTGTAGTGCTCTGCTCTTCTGATCCTGGTTCCTGCTTGATTAAGCTAAGTCTGCTTTCTTGCTTTTTGCTATTTGTTTTTGTTTGCATTTTTGTCCAGCTTGTATATAATCTGTTTCCTGACCTTGCTGGAAGCTCTAGGGTGGCTGGTGTTCTCCCCCCGGGCCGTTAGACGGTTCGGGGGTTCTTGAATCTCCAGGGTGGATTTTGATAGGGTTTTTGTTGACCATATAAGTTATCTTACTACATTCTGCTATTAGTAAAGTGGGCCTCTCTTTGCTAAAATCTAGTTCATCTCTGTGTTTGTCATTTCCTCTTACCTCACCGTTATTATTTGTGGGGGGCTACTATCCTACTTTTGGGGTCTATTCTCTGGAGGCAAGAGAGGTCTTTGTTTTCCTCTTCTAGGGGTAGTTAGTCCTCCGGCTGGCGTGAGACATCTAGCGACCAACGTAGGCATGTTCCCCGGCTACTGCTAGTGTTGGCATTAGGAGTAGATATATGGTCAACCCAGTTACCACTGCCCTATGAGCTGGATTTTTGTATGTCGCAGACTTACTTGTTTCTCTGAGACCCTCGCCATTGGGGTCATAACAGTTTGCCAGGCCAGAATTAAATGTTAAATGCATTGCAGAAGCGGGATTATAAGAAAGAATGTTCTGAGTTTTTTTTTTCTCTCTCTCATTTTTTTTTCTTTTCCCCTTTACCTCTGAGTGGCTTGTGTTTGCTGCAGACATGAATGTCCAGACCTTGATTACAAGTGTGGACCAGCTTGCTGCTCGTGTGCAGGGCATACAAGATTATGTTATCAGAAGTCCTATGTCAGAACCTAAGATACCGATTCCTGAACCGTTTTCCGGAGACCGATTTAAATTTAGAAATTTCAGGAATAATTGTAAATTGTTTTTGTCCCTGAAACCCTGTTCATCTGGAGACTCCGCTCAGCAAGTAAAAATTGTTATTTCTTTTTTACGGGGCGACCCTCAGGATTGGGCCTTCTCGCTGGCGCCAGGAGATCCGGCATTGGCTGACATTGATGCGTTTTTTCTGGCGCTCGGTTTGCTTTATGAGGAACCCAATCTTGAGATTCAGGCAGAAAAGGCCTTGCTGGCTATGTCTCAGGGCCAGGACGAGGCTGAAGTGTATTGCCAAAAATTTCGGAAATGGTCCGTGCTGACCCAGTGGAACGAGTGTGCATTGGCTGCTAATTTTAGAAATGGCCTTTCTGAAGCCATTAAGAATGTGATGGTGGGTTTTCCCATTCCCACAGGTCTGAATGATTCTATGGCCCTGGCTATTCAAATCGACCGGCGGTTGCGGGAGCGCAAAACCGCTAATTCCCTCATGGTGTTGTCTGAACAGACACCTGATTTAATGCAATGTGATAGAATCCTGACTAGAAATGAGCGGAAAATTCATAGACGCCAGAATGGCTTGTGTTACTACTGTGGTGATTCTACACATGTTATCTCAGCATGCTCTAAACGTCTTACTAAGGTTGTTAGTCCGGTCGCCATTGGTAATTTGCAACCTAAATTTATTCTATCTGTAACTTTGATTTGCTCACTGTCATCGTATCCTGTCATGGCGTTTGTGGACTCGGGTGCTGCTCTGAGCCTTATGGATCTGTCATTTGCCAAGCGCTGCGGATTTGTTCTTGAGTAGTGTTGAGCGATACCGTCCGATACTTGAAAGTATCGGTATCGGAAAGTATCGGCCGATACCGGCAAAATATCGGATCCAATCCGATACCGATACCCGATACCAATACAAGTCAATGGGACTCATGTATCGGACGGTATTCCTGATGGTTCCCAGGGTCTGAAGGAGAGGAAACTCTCCTTCAGGCCCTGGGAACCATATAAATGTGTAAAAGAAAGAATTAAAATAAAAAATATCGCTATACTCACCTGTCCGACGCAGCCGGGACTTCAGCGAGGGAACCGGCAGCGTTGTTTGTTTAAAATTCGCGCTATTATTTGGTTACGTGAATTCCCGGCTTGTGATTGGTCAGGTCGGCCATGTTGCCGGGACGCGGACCAATCACAGCAAGCCGTGACGAAATTACGTCACGGCTTGCTGTGATTGGTCCGCGTCCCGGCAATATGGCCGCCCTGACCAATCACAAGCCGTGACGTCACGGGAGGCTGGACACGCGCTCACTTTAAAATTGGCGCGTGTCCAGCCTCCCGTGACGTCACGGCTTGTGATTGGTTGCGCCGCGGTCAACCAATCACAAGCCGGGAGGCTGGACGCGCTCATTTTAAAATGGGCGCGTGTCCAGCCTCCCGTGACGTCACGGCTTGTGATTGGTTGCGCCGCGGTCAACCAATCACAAGCCGGGAGGCTGGACGCGCTAATTTTAAAATGGGCGCGTGTCCAGCCTCCCGTGACGTCACGGCTTGTGATTGGTCAGGGCGGCCATATTGCCGGGACGCGGACCAATCACAGCAAGCCGTGACGTAATTTCGTCACGGCTTGCTGTGATTGGTCCGCGTCCCGGCAACGTGGCCGACCTGACCAATCACAAGCCGGGAATTCACGTAACCAAGTAATAGCGCGAATTTTAAACAAACAACGCTGCCGGTTCCCTCGCTGAAGTCCCGGCTGCGTCGGAGAGGTGAGTATAGCGATATTTTTTATTTTAATTCTCTCTTTTACACATTTTAACATTAATGTTGTTGCGATACCCGATACCCGATACCACAAGAGTATCGGAATCCCGGTATCGGAATTCCGATACAGCAAGTATCGGCCGATACCCGATACTTGCAGCATCGGAATGCTCAACACTATTCTTGAGCCATTGGAAAATCCTATCCCTCTTAGGGGTATTGATTCTACGCCATTGGCAAAAAATAAACCGCAGTTTTGGACACAGGTTACCATGTGCATGACTCCCGAACATCGGGAGGTAATACGTTTTCTTGTTCTGCATAAAATGCATGATTTGGTTGTTTTGGGTTTGCCATGGTTACAGACCCATAATCCAGTCTTGGACTGGAAGGCTATGTCAGTGTCAAGTTGGGGCTGCCATGGAATTCATGGAGATTCCCTGCCCTTGTCTATTGCTTCTTCTACGCCTTCGGAAGTTCCGGCGTATTTGTCTGATTATCAGGATGTCTTCAGCGAGTCTAAGTCCAGTGCACTGCCTCCTCATAGGGAATGTGACTGTGCAATAGATTTGATTCCTGGCAGTAAGTTTCCTAAGGGGAGACTGTTTAATCTGTCGGTACCTGAACATACCGCGATGCGTTCATATATCAAGGAGTCTCTTGAGAAGGGGCATATCCGTCCTTCTTCTTCCCCTCTTGGTGCGGGATTCTTTTTTGTGGCCAAAAAGGACGGATCTTTGAGGCCTTGTATTGACTATCGGCTTTTAAATAAGATCACTGTTAAATTTCAGTATCCTTTGCCGCTGTTGTCAGATTTGTTTGCCCGGATTAAAGGTGCCATGTGGTTCACCAAGATAGACCTTCGTGGTGCGTACAACCTTGTGCGCATTAGGCAGGGCGATGAATGGAAAACCGCATTCAATACGCCCGAAGGTCATTTTGAGTACTTGGTGATGCCATTCGGTCTCTCTAATGCACCTTCAGTTTTTCAGTCCTTCATGCATGACATTTTCCGGAAGTATCTGGATAAATTTTTGATTGTTTATCTGGATGATATTCTGTTTTTTTCTGATGATTGGGACTCGCATGTGGAGCAGGTCAGGATGGTTTTTGAGATTCTGCGTGAAAATTCTTTGTTTGTAAAAGGCTCAAAGTGTCTCTTTGGTGTACAGAAGGTTCCCTTTTTGGGGTTCATTTTTTCCCCTTCTGCTGTGGAGATGGATCCAGTCAAGGTCCGAGCTATTCATGATTGGACTCAACCCTCGTCAGTTAAGAGTCTTCAGAAGTTCTTGGGTTTTGCTAACTTCTACCGTCGTTTTATCGCAAATTTCTCTAGCGTTGTTAAACCGCTGACGGATATGACCAAGAAAGGCTCTGATGTAGCTAACTGGGCTCCTGCTGCCGTGGAGGCTTTCCAGGAGTTAAAACGCCGGTTTACTTCGGCGCCTGTTTTGTGCCAGCCTGACATCTCACTTCCTTTTCAGGTTGAGGTGGATGCTTCGGAGATTGGGGCAGGGGCCGTTTTGTCACAGAGAGGCCCTGGTTGCTCTACTATGAGACCTTGTGCCTTTTTCTCTAGGAAGTTTTCGCCGGCAGAGCGAAATTATGATGTGGGCAATCGGGAGTTGTTGGCCATGAAGTGGGCATTTGAGGAGTGGCGTCATTGGCTCGAGGGTGCTAAGCATCGTGTGGTGGTCTTGACTGATCACAAAAATCTGATGTATCTCGAGTCTGCTAAACGCCTGAATCCTAGACAGGCCCGCTGGTCATTGTTTTTCTCCCGTTTTGACTTTGTGGTCTCGTATTTACCAGGGTCTAAGAATGTGAAGGCCGACGCTCTGTCTAGGAGCTTTGTGCCTGATGCTCCTGGAGTCGCTGAACCTGTGGGTATTCTTAAGGAAGGAGTTATCGTGTCTGCTATTTCTCCAGATCTGCGACGTGTGTTGCAGAGATTTCAGGCTGGTAGGCCTGACTCTTGTCCACCTGACAGATTGTTTGTGCCTGCTAGATGGACCAGCAGAGTCATTTCCGAGGTTCATTCCTCGGTGTTGGCAGGGCACCCGGGAATTTTTGGCACCAGAGATCTGGTGGCCAGGTCCTTTTGGTGGCCTTCCTTGTCAAGGGATGTGCGGTCATTTGTACAGTCCTGTGGTACTTGTGCTCGAGCTAAGCCTTGCTGCTCTCGTGCCAGCGGGTTGCTCTTGCCCTTGCCTGTCCCGAAGAGACCTTGGACACACATCTCTATGGATTTCATTTCTGATCTTCCGGTGTCTCAGGGCATGTCTGTCATCTGGGTGATATGTGATCGTTTCTCCAAGATGGTCCATTTGGTTCCTTTGCCTAAGCTGCCCTCTTCTTCTGATCTGGTTCCTGTGTTCTTCCAGAACGTGGTTCGTTTGCACGGCATTCCTGAGAATATTGTGTCGGACAAAGGATCCCAGTTTGTTTCCAGGTTCTGGCGATCCTTTTGTGGTAGGATGGGCATTGAGTTGTCGTTTTCATCCGCTTTCCATCCCCAGACTAACGGACAAACGGAGCGAACTAATCAGACTCTGGAGGCTTATTTGAGGTGTTTTGTCTCTTCTGATCAGGATGATTGGGTGACCTTCTTGCCGTTGGCTGAATTTGCCCTTAATAATCGGGCTAGTTCCGCCACCTTGGTTTCGCCATTTTTCTGCAACTCTGGTTTCCATCCTCGTTTTTCCTCGGGACATGTGGAGCCTTCTGACTGTCCTGGGGTGGATTCCGTGGTGGATAGGTTGCAGCGGATCTGGGGGCATGTGGTGGACAACTTGAAGTTGTCACAGGAGAAGGCTCAGCGTTTTGCCAACCGCCGCCGCGGTGTGGGTCCCCGACTTTGCGTTGGGGATTTGGTATGGCTGTCTTCTCGATTTGTTCCTATGAAGGTCTCCTCTCCCAAATTTAAGCCTCGCTTCATTGGTCCTTACAAGATATTGGAAATCATTAATCCTGTATCCTTTCGCCTGGATCTTCCGGTGTCGTTTGCCATCCACAACGTATTTCATAGGTCCTTGTTGCGGCGGTACGTTGTGCCTGTGGTTCCTTCTGCTGAGCCTCCTGCTCCGGTGTTGGTTGAGGGCGAGTTGGAGTACGTGGTGGAGAAGATCTTAGATTCTCGTCTCTCCAGGCGGAGGCTTCAGTACCTGGTCAAGTGGAAGGGCTATGGTCAGGAGGATAATTCCTGGGTGGTCGCCTCTGATGTGCATGCGGCCGATTTAGTTCATGCCTTTCACGCCGCTCATCCTGATCGCCCTGGTGGTCTTGGTGAGGGTTCGGTGACCCCTCACTAAGGGGGGGGGTACTGTTGTGAATTTACCTTTTGGCTCCCTCTAGTGGCTACTAGTGATTTTACTCTGGGTATGTCATTCATCCCTTGTATGCTCACCTGGGTCGTTAGGTCAGGGGTGTTGCTATATAAGCTCCCTGGACCTTCAGTTCAATGCCTGGCAACGTTGATATCAGAGCTAATCTGTAGTGCTCTGCTCTTCTGATCCTGGTTCCTGCTTGATTAAGCTAAGTCTGCTTTCTTGCTTTTTGCTATTTGTTTTTGTTTGCATTTTTGTCCAGCTTGTATATAATCTGTTTCCTGACCTTGCTGGAAGCTCTAGGGTGGCTGGTGTTCTCCCCCCGGGCCGTTAGACGGTTCGGGGGTTCTTGAATCTCCAGCGTGGATTTTGATAGGGTTTTTGTTAACCATATAAGTTATCTTACTACATTCTGCTATTAGTAAAGTGGGCCTCTCTTTGCTAAAATCTAGTTCATCTCTGTGTTTGTCATTTCCTCTTACCTCACCGTTATTATTTGTGGGGGGCTACTATCCTACTTTTGGGGTCTATTCTCTGGAGGCAAGAGAGGTCTTTGTTTTCCTCTTCTAGGGGTAGTTAGTCCTCCGGCTGGCGCGAGACATCTAGCGACCAATGTAGGCATGTTCCCCGGCTACTGCTAGTGTTGGCGTTAGGAGTAGATATATGGTCAACCCAGTTACCACTGCCCTATGAGCTGGATTTTTGTACGTCGCAGACTTACTTGTTTCTCTGAGACCCTCGCCATTGGGGTCATAACACTTCTAGTTGCGGTGTCAGTTTAGGGTTTGCGGTCAGTACAGATACCACCTACTCCTGAGAAAGTCTCTCATGCAGCTCCTAGGTCACCGGATCACAACAGATAACACCTCTATATACAGTAGATAACACAGGATCCACCAATCACAATAGGTGATGTCACAGCTCACCTCCTCCTCCTGTACAATGACTGATAACACCTCTATATACAGTAGATAACATAGGATCCACCATTCACAATAGGTGATGTCACAGCTCACCTCCTCCTCCTGTACAATGACTGATAACACCTCTATATACAGTAGATAACACAGGATCCACCAATCACAATAGGTGATGTCACAGCTCACCTCCTCCTCCTGTACAATGACTGATAACACCTCTATATACATTAGATAACACAGGATCCACCATTCACAATAGGTGATGTCACAGCTCACCTCCTCCTCCTGTACAATGACTGATAACACCTCTATATACAGTAGATAACCCAGGATCCACCAATCACAATAGGTGATGTCACAGCTCACCTCCTCCTCCTGTACAATGACTGATAACACCTCTATATACAGTAGATAACACAGGATCCACCATTCACAATAAATGATGTCACAGCTCACTTCCTCCTCCTGTACAATGAATGATAACACCTCTATATACAGTAGATACCACAGGATCCACCAATCACAATAGGTGATGTCACAGCTCTCCTCCTCTTCCTGTACAATGACTGATTACACCTCTATATACAGTAGATAACACAGGATCTACCATTCACAATAGGTGGTATCACAGCTCACCTCCTCCTCCTGCACAATGACTGATAACACCTCTATATACAGTAGATAACACAGAATCCACCATTCACAATAGGGGATGTCACAGCTCACTTTCTTCCCCTCCCTTCACAATGACCCTTGTCCACATCAGAGCATGTTCAGAGAATACTTCTATACACTTCAGTAGGGTTAGGGTTTATTAGGGTCAGAATCAGTCTATTCCTGTTCATATCCATATCTTTTTATCCACTGAAAAGAAAAAAAAAACAGTAATAAGAGGCTAATATTAGGCCTACGGTCCTTTGTAAAAACTGCAAGATTTGGGGTTTTCAAAGTGATATGGAAAATTTCAAATAATTATAATAATAATAAAAAAATTATAATAATACCGATAACAATAATGCTAATAATAATAATATTAAACATAAATCAACACAAAAATATGTTAATATTTTTATGACATATTCCCTTCAATCCTTGGTCATTAATGTTATTATTATTATTATTATTATTATTATTTCTATATTTCTTATTATCATTACTATTACTCTTACTATTACTATTATTATTATTATGACTGTATTATTATTACTGTTATGATTATTGTTATTATTATTATTGTTATTTTGTCTCTCATTGTTTGTTTTGTCTATTATGTTGTTTCTTCTCAGACGATACAGTTGACAATATTCGTGTACATAGATTTTCTTCAGGAAAACAGACCTTCTTAACATGAACGCCGGTGACAACCCTGCCAGGCAATGACTAGCTGATCTGCTTTTCTGTTACTACACTTGGCTTGTTTTTCTAGTCAAAATAAAAGAAAATCACAGGATTCTTAAAATAATAGCTGACAGCAGGTAGTTACTGAGAAATGTATGTCCCTGGCTCTTAACTTTGTAGCATCCATCCAGATGGCAGATTATAGTCTGAGATCTGCCGAATGGTGACAAATACATTGGTAATAGCGCTCAGCTTGCCTAACTGTAAATGTGAATTCACGGTTTCTCTCCTGTGTGATTGCAGAGCTGACATGTCAGATGAGAGGGGGCTCGGGAAGAACCTGACAACGCAACTGCACAAATAAATGCCAGACACGAGGGTTGCTTGATCTGGAATTACCAACATTGTTTCTATCATCAATTCAAATTTAGCCACAATGTAGAGTCAATCTCGTTTCTCAGTCACACAAATAGAATTCCGGGGAATGAGGGCGACACCGGTTAACTGGCGGCAGTCTATATACCGATCACTGAATGATAAGAAGCTCGCCATGAAGCTCTTTAAAAGAAAAATCACATCTACTTTATTGCTGACAAGTAATGTAGTCGGTAAATAAATTCATTTTCATTTGCTAGATCAAATGCAAAATTCAACCTCCGGGTGGCGCTGACGGGTGAAGGGATAAATACTATTTTCCCAACCAATTGTTTGGTCCCCCTATTTCCCAAATATTTGGAAAACACTGAACTTTTTCTCTTGCCCCAATTCTTTAATGGGTATATCAATTTTTTGGGGGGTATATCCACTTGAGCAACCAATTTTTTTTGTGTCTCTTAAAATGAAAAATAATAAAATATTGAAATAGCGTTGATAAAAAAGTGTCATATTTATTAGACTCTTTCATGTTAGCAATGGCAAAAATGAGAAGAAAAGATGGAATAAAAGTATCACTGCGGTATCAGACTACACAGAATTGTTTTGTAGTCTGTTACCATGGAGATGCATAGGTGAGCTGCTGGCGAAACAGATAAGATCTCTTAATCAGGACTTATTGCAAAGTTGATTAAAATGGTTTTCTCATATTTGGGGATGCGTCCATTTGCTCTGTAGAACGGTGAGGTTTTTTTTGTTGTGATCTCAGTAAAACTGCAGGAAAAATGCTTTAGGTTTACTCCGATTAATGGAAAAAAAGGCACCATGGATGCAATGTGTGAATGCTGTCTAATAGAAGGGTGGCTGCACATGCTCAGTTGTCTGAATTCATTTCTATAGGGGCACTATAAATTTCAGAGCGAGTACCATTCTATACTGATGTCTTTTAACATTTTTATGAGAAGCCCAGATGGGACAACCCTTTTAATTTCAGATGCTCTAAAACACTGCAAAAATTATTTGCAAATTTGAACTTAGACTTCAATGTAAAAAAAAAAAATAAATATAAAATTTCGGGAATAATCAAGAAATATGCAGCAGATTGATTTGTGCTATTGTGTTTCCTGGCCAATAAGAATCAGTTCACTATTAGTGATGAGCGAATGTGTTCGGATAAGGTCTTATCGGAGCATGATCGGGGGCTAACCGTCTGTCCTTGGCGTGCTATGTCGAACAACCACGAGACATGCATCGGTGGGAACTCGAACATAATTTTCGAGCATGCCTAAGGCACTCAATAAGCACCTTATCTGAGCTCGTTCACTCATCACTACTCACAATCGAAATATCAGTAGAGGGGGCTATAATGTGTGTCTCGAGTCTAGACAAAGGAACATTTCATAAATATCCAACTAAAACAATATTACATTTAAATTTATCTGGGAAAAATGGTTTATTTACTCCAAGTACTCTTGTGGTTGATAGAAATTGAAACTAACATAAATATCTATTATAATCCTTTGCTTACAATTAGGCAGCATAGACTTCTATGATATTTGTTATGTAACATTACAAATTGTCAAGGTGAGCACTTCATAACTGACATTACCAAAAAGAGCAATTATTTGGGTTATTTGTGTAAGTCTGGGTTATTGCTAAAAATTCTCTGGTTCCTTGTAAGGAAGTAGTTTGGAATATTGGCCAAATCTTGTACTATTGGTGAATGATTGCAATTATTTGAATGGCTGTTGTCAATGTATCTTCTTACTCTGGAACCAATAAAGTTTATGTTATTAAAAAATAAAAAAAGATTACATTTAAAATTATCTATTTGAGTTAATTATTATTTAAAGGGGTTGTCCAGGATTATTATAGACGATGCATCAAGACATCGGTAGGTATCCACAAATTCTCCATATCTTTATTTAATCGATTAGCAAGTATCAAATTTATTTTTTATATAATGAAGTCTTTCCTCATCTAATGTCCCAATACTATGTGGAGGCCCAAAGACAGGTTCACTTACAGGAATTCTCCACTTCGAAATAAATACCTTTAGTTGTGTTTAAAACTTAGTAGTATACCCGTTTTAAGAAAGAGGCGTCTATTGAAAAATGTATTTTGGGTCCTGGCAACTCCACTTTCACTTGTATAAGAGAAGAGATATCCATCCACGGCAAGAAAAAAATATCTTTTACTGATATACATTTAAAATATAGAAGGAAATTGAAAAATTAGAAACCTTCCCACGCGTTTTGAGTTATAAAACCTCTTAATCGCTAATTCTTAATCATGATTAAGAGCTTGTAATGCTCAAAACGCGTGGGAAAGTGTTTATAATTTCTTATTTTCTTCATATATTTTTAGGAGCATATCAATAAAATATATTTTCATAATTGTTTTTTTTTTTCTTGGAGCAGCTTCACATCTCTTCTCCGGTACAAGTATTCCTGCCTGGGAACCGGCCCATGGTTTCTTCTGTGTACCGTACCCTACAAGGATTATTCAATTACTTGAACTGGTGAGATGATGTGATCCTATTTTCTTTGCTCATGTTTATACAACTCCCCTTTCAGACTGTGTTCTACAAAGGGAAGTAGTTCCGGGGCAATCTTAACTATTAGGCCGGGGTCACACTTGTGAGTGCAATGCGAGAAACTTGCACGAGTCTCTTGCATCAATACCCGGCACTGCCACCGACACTCTATGCAGCTGAACGCTCCGTTCCCGAGAGCCAGCAGCAGTGCCCGGTATTGATGCGAGAGACTCGTGCGAGTTTCTCGCATTGCACTCGCAAGTGTGACCCCGGCCTTAAGATGAAACTAGCTAGCCACCTTTGCATGAAGCATTGGTCATGTGTCGACACAGGAAGTTCTTTCTCCCAGAAGTAGAGCTTCTTAACCACAGATAAAAAGTTGTAAATATTTATATCTGAAGGGATTGTCCACTACTAGGACAACCCCTTCTTGATCTAAATGTTTGGCACCGATAAAATAAAAAAGCTTATACTCACCTTCCATGCCAGTGCCGTTCCAGCGGTGTCGGCACTCACATTCCCGTTTTTCTTGTGCAGTTGTTATGACACTTGAGCCTGGCGCTCCATCGGTGCTGGCGTCACTGGCCCCTCCGTCAGATAAATCAAACATCAAGGGGAAGTGAAAGAGCAGCCACAGCCCTGACTTCCTCTTGATGTTCTTTTTGTCCAAAGGCGCATCCAATGATGCCATCACTGATTGGGCGCTGGCTCACGTGTCATAACAACCGCACATGAGCCGGGGAACGAGAGTGCCAACACCACTGGAACAATGCCGGCAAAGGAGGTGAGTATAAACTTTTTTATTTTATCTGTGCCAAGTGTGGGGTATGAGAAGGGGTTATCCTAGTAGTGGACAACTTCTTAAAGGCAAACATAAAGCCATATTTTTGTTAAATGGACAATCCCTTTAATATACAATATTCCTAACTTCAACGTCAGAATACTATAGGGTTTGTCTATGGGACACAGAACACTAACATTAGTATTCGAGACTTGCGAATAAAAGAGACTTATTCTACAAATGTGGAGTTCTGTTCCGCGTTCCGTTGTTTATGATGGATTATCTTTCCCATTGAATAAACGGAACCAAACCCTGCACCACATTTATGGAAAGTTCCTGTTCTCAGCGACACACGTTTTTTCCATTTAGGGCCGTCTGAATGAACAATTTCCTAGTCTTATTTATTCCTACTAGTTTATATGACTTTGCTCGAAACAATTAGCCTGAGCTATTAGAAATTATATGGACGGTAATATACGACAAATCCAAATAAACATATTAGGGCGACAGGTTTAAACGATGTGGATAACCCAACGAGTCGGCATTGCAGGTGGCAATATCCTGTTTTTAAATTACATTTCAGCACATGAGCTTAATAAATCCTCCCGTGTTATACATTTCGCTTGTAGCGAGCAGCACTTTTTGCCCATTACTTTATTTGACCTCATTACTGCTAATCATTATCACATTTTTTAATAGCTGACACAGTGAGTGAAACAGTTAATTCACTCTATCGGGCTGAAAGAGAGTCTGTCAGGTTATTGATGACAAATTAAAATTAATAAAGGAGATCTGTGTCGAGTTTGAGGGCCTACAATGAACACAAGCATACAGATGATTGCGAGAGCCTCCTGGGGACGCTATGAAGAGTAATGTTTTTGGTGTACGTGTATTGTCTTGAAAGGAACGCTCAAACTGCCAAATCTCTGCTTTTGCCTGGAAGACTTCCTGAAATAGGAGCTTTATGCTGTTAGTTAGCCCTCATCACTTGTAATTTATCCCACTGAGAGTTATATCCTGTTCTGTGCACCTTCGCTGGCTGAAGATATAACACCACGCTTCCAAGGTTTTAAGCTTTTATTTTGCTTTTTTTTTTTTTTTTTTTTAAAAACAAAGAAAATTCACATAAATGCAAAATTGGAGGCGCGTGAATTGTCATCAGTGTTGTGTAAATTGACTTTGGATTGCATTTCAAACGACGTTGTGGCAAAGGCGTCATGTTTTTTAAATGCAATATATACAGTACAAGAAAGGGGGCCAAAGGACTCGGATGTGAATTGCTTGATGTCTATTTGCCTAGGACAAGATTTGACGTAATGAGTTATATTGAGCACTGTAAGATCATAGAATCATAGAATGACCTCCAGGATCATCGTCTCAGACCCCCGGCTCAATGTAGGAGTCACTAAACCATCTCAGACAGATGTCTGTCCAGCCTCTGTTTGAAGACTTCCATTGATGGAGAACTCACCACCTCTCATGGCAACCTGTTCCACTCATTGATCACCCTCACTGTCAAAAAGTTTTCTCTAATATCTAATCTGTATCTTCTCCCTTTCAGTTTCATTCCATTGCTTCTCGTGTTTCCATGTACAAATGAAAATAAGGATGATCCCTCTACACTGTGACAGCCCTCCAGATATTTGTAGGCAGCTAGTTTTTTCCGTAAATAGGATGAAACGTGCCCATCTAAGTCTATGGGTGCATAATAAAAATCGGATGCCTTATGGAGCCACAATATGCAAATTGCCTCTTCAGAGAAAAAGAGGACTTAAATTCACAGTAGCCACAGGAGCCACAGTATACCATCTGTTTTTACGGATACATTGCAAATCTGTAGCATAGGAAACGATTAATGATCTTGTAAATGAGTAATAGCTGCAGCTTTAAAAAACGTATTTCATACGGATAATAAGAAAAAGACTCTAACTTTTCTCGATTAAATTTTTGTATGATTTTTTTTATATGTTTGTGTGAACCTACCCTAAGGCCGGGGTTACACTTGTGAGTGCAATGCAAGAAACTCACGCAAGTCTTTCGCGTCAGTGCCCGGCACTGCCGCTGGCACTCGGGAGCGGGGTGTGCGGCTACATAGAAATACATACAGCTGAATGCTCTGGTCCCGAGTGCCAGCGGCAGTGCCGGGTATTGATGCGAGAGACTCGAGCGAGTTTCTCGCTTTGCACTTGCAAGTGTGACCCCGGCCTAAGACTCAGTCTCCCACCGGCAATTACTCCACTTCAGTTACTCTCTACACATTAGTCCCCAGTTCTCACAGTGCCACTGGCAGAACCGGACTATACTAATCTGGATTACAAAGCTCTTCCATCTGTATTTGGCCAACTGGCTACTTTAGGTGCAATGATCTGTTCCTCCCTCTCGTTGCTCAATTTTGGCTCATGTAGCTACGTACGACTAGTGGCATGCTCTTGCACTCTCTCGCTCTTGCTCTGCTCACCTGGACTTTGGTTGTTACAACTACTTCAGGTGGCTTGCATTTTCTTTTCCAGCTCCAATCACCTTCTCTTTCACTTATGGACAGCTGGTTTACAATGTCCCAGACAGTCACAGAGGAAATCTCCCCTCTGTAACTCCTGTCCTTCTACGTGGCCTTTTACAACTGACACTGAATGGAGGGAAGACAGCCCTCCACTAAACTCTGTCAACTCCCCCGGAGAGTCAAAGAGAAAATGTCCCATCTGTAACCAGACTCGGACTGGCCCACAGGGTAACAGTCAATGTTATTGGTGGGCCCTTGTCACCCCAGTCAGACACTGTCTGTAACTCTTGTTTTCTCTGCATGCCCTCTGCAACTGACACTGAATGGAGGGAAGCGAGCCCTTAAAGGGGTGATCCAAAGTTGAAAGAACTTTTTATTCTAAATCCCTATTTATTCAGTGCCATAATCTAAACTATTTTCTAATATACTTAATTTACAAATTCCCTTTCCTTACCTCATTACACTGTCTGCATTTTTTTCTTTTGTTTTCACTTCCTTGTTGATGAACCTTCTTTTGAAAAACCCAGTGCATGCTGGGATACTCAAACAAAGAGTCATCAGGGGGAAAAGGCTGCAGTCGCAGCTCCAGCCTCTTTACGCTCTCTGAAGCGAAGCCTTATCAATGATGCTCATTTCAAGGGCTGAACAAGTCCATGCGGGTTTTTTTGTCACATAATTTTTGGCTAGTGGTTTTTGTTGATGTTTTTTTACTCTATATTCTTCAAAATGTTAGTAGTTTGGAAACAGTGGGTGACCTATGCGATTTCCAAACTGTCTCCGGCGCTGTCTCCAAAATTCCAGCAGTGCAGGTCTCTGGCTATCTCCAAACTACCTGCATTACCAAGTTGGATCTGCCAACCAGCTGGAACTCTGTCCAATAAGTATTGTGTCTCACACAACCCACTAGGTGAGTGGAACCGCCTATTATTACTTGAATCCTTCAAAATGGCACCTGTGGTTCATGATATTTGCACAAAATAAAAAACGCTGTTCATTTTTGCCTTTAAGGCTACTTTCACACTTCCGTCTGTACGGGGCCGTCGTCATGCGTCGGCCCGACGTACCGACGGACGTTGTGAAATAAATGCACAACGGGGGAAGCGGATGCAGTTTTACAATGCATCCGCTGCCCCATTGTGATTTCCGGGGAGGAGGGGGCGGAGTTTCAGACGCGCATGTGCAGTCGAAAATGGCGGACGCGACGCACAAAAAAGTTACATGTAACTTTTTTGTGCCGACGGTCCGCCAAAACTCGACGCATCCGTCGCACGAAGGATGCGACGTGTGGCCATACGTCGCAATGCGTCGCTAATGTAAGTCTATGGAGAAAAAATGCATCCTGCGGGCAACTTTGCAGGATGCGTTTTTTCTCCAAAACGACGCATTGCGACATCCATCACACAACGCAAGTGTGAAAGTAGCCTAGCCTGTTTTGCACTTTTTTACAGTAAAAAGTCACACGTTCAGCTTAAATGTATCTATCTATCTCATATCTGTCTATCTTTTTATCTATCTATCTATCTATCTATCTATCTATCTATCTATCTATTATCTATCTATCATCTATTATCTATCATCTATCTATTATCTATCTATTATCTATCTATCTGTTATCTATTATCTATCTTTTATCTATCTATCTATCTATCTATCTATATATCTATCTATCTAGCTATCAATCATCTATATATGTATCTATCTATTGTCTATCTATCTAATATCTGTCTATCTTTTTAGCTATCTATCTATCTATCTATCTATCTATCTATCTATCTATCTATCTTTTATCTATCTATCTATCTATCTATCTATCTATCTATCTATCTATGTATCTATCATCTATATATTATCTATATATTGTCTATCTATTTATTATCTATCTATCTCACATCTGTCTATCTTTTTATCTATCTATCTATCTATCTATCTATCTATCTATCTATCATTATCTATGTATCTATCATCTATATATCTATGTATTATCTATCTATCATCTATATTTTATCTATATATTGTCTATCTATTTATTATCTATCTATCTATCTCACATCTGTCTATCTTTTTATCTATCTATCTATCTATCTATCTATCTATCTATCTATCTATATCTATCTATCTATTATTTATCTATCTAATATCTGTCTATCTATCTATATCTATCATCTATGTATCTATCATCTATATATATCTATCTATTATCTATCTATCTATCTATCTATCTATCTATCTATCTATCTATCTATCTATCTATCATCTATCTATCTATCTATCTATCTATTATCTATCTATCTATCTATCTATCTATCTATCTATCTTTCATCTATCTATTATCTATCTATCTATCTATCTATCTATCTATCTATCTCATATCTGTCTATCTTTTATCTATCTATCTATCTATCTATCTATCTATCTATCTATCTATCTATCTATCTATCTATTATCTATTATCTATCTAATCTTTTTATAAATATAATATATAAAACACAGCTATACAGTTAAACAAGAGTAATATTAATGGCAGCCTCCATATTCATCGTTCCCGCACATATTAGTGCCACCTGTCAACCTCAATAATAATATTCTTAGACACAATTTCTTAGATATATCTATTTATCTTTGTATTTTTTTTTCAAAGAACTCAGGTTTCTTTTATAAAGGGGATAATAATTAATAGAAGGCGGTCCAAGGGGACTATGAGAGCTTTGTGTAAGGAGCCATTTGTCTTCTGGCTCTACACTTTATAGCCAGAGACTGGCTGAATAAATATATGTATATCATTTGAATTAAGACAGAAGACTATAGACCCCTAGGAGACCGTATGTAGATTGCAGCCATTATACTTTTTTAATGTGTGGCTGTCATGTCCACATAAAGCGGCTCTGATCTATTTAACGCGTTTATATGAGCATGTTTGAAATCTACTGACTAGTAAAATGATAATTACAGTAATGGCAGAGAAATAATATTCCAAGATCACATTTCAGATTAGTTTGTTTTATTGAGTCTCCTCATTGAAATAAATTAATAATACAATCCACAACATGGTGGCATAGTTACTTGAGAAACCCTTTATGGGACATTTCCTCTTAAAGGGGCTGTCTTCTGAGCTGATCAAAAAGTGTCCATGTGTTGTAATTCACAAAATCAGATATGATCTGTTGGGAAAACTTTGCAATAATTGTTCAGCATCTCTACACTGCCAAATATTTTGGGACTCTATCAGCAAGTTTTGTTATATAATCTGACAGCAGCATGATGTAGAGACAGAGACCCTGATTCCAACGATGTATCACTTAGTTTCCTAGGTGCAGCAGTTGTGATAGAATCACAGTTTTCTCTGCTGCAGATCTAGCAGAGCTCAGAAGCCTGAGCTGTGTATAACCCCGCCCACACCACTGATTGGCCGCTTTCTGTGTACATTGTACATTGACAGAAAGCTGCCAATCAGTGCTGTGGGCGGGGTTCGACCAGGAGACACGAGACACCTAGTCTTGTAGTGATAATCTCCTGATGATAAAGTACTGATTTTTTTTTATTGAAACAGCAAAATACATCCTAGCAAGTGACATATTGCTGGAATCAGGGTCTCTGCCTCTACATTATGCTGCTCTCAGATTACATAACAAAAACATGCTGACACATTCATTTTAATGCCAGACAAGACAGGTCATTGAGTGTAAGAGCTGCTCTCTACTGTGGATAAGAAATGGGAATCCTGAACGTAGGTTTGCCTTCTATTAAAGGGGCCTTCTTGTCAGAAAAAAAGTCACCACTCCACTACTTGCGTGAAACCTCCACCATTTGGCAGTATAAGGGACACTGTTTCTAGTTCTATCAAGCAGTAATAACAATACGTTTTGTGCTGTACTTGGCTGTTTCCATTATTGCTGTAGATTGTGAATGGGGCGACGATGCTCATGCCCAACCACTGCGCCATTCTCATTGTTGGTCGGGGTCCCATCACCCATTATCTCCATGTCCAACAGATGGGTGATATAATTTGCTTTCTTTGTACGACCCCTTTAAAGGGATGAAGTTTAAATTAGTGTTAACTTTTAATACATGATTTCCAATCTTCTTGTAGAAAAGTGACATTTACCCTTATGTTCCATTAAACTGTCGTTACCCTTATTATTTCCCAAGAAGCGTTCTCGATCTCTAAAAAAACCGCTGAAGTAGTATATTAATGTGGATCTGTCCCAAATTTCAGAATATAAACTATATACATCGTTAAATAAATATCTTAGACCTGATGAAACTGGTATATTTACTTTGAATATCCATACAGAATTCCTGTACCATTTTGATATTAAAATGAGCATTTTATGAGCCCAGGTATGGAATGAAGTTGCTCATGAGTAGAGATGAGCGAACCTGAAATTGAAAGTTCAGCGTTCGTACCGGACAGTTACTCTCCGCTGCTAAATGTCGAACACGGACTTTCCTGGGGGTTCATTGTAATGTTCTAGAGAGAGAATTTTCCAGATCAAATGTGTGGGTCCCCATTGTTTTTAATGGTATTTGGGTTCTGTTTGAAGTTTGAGTACAGTTCTGGTACCCAAACCAAACTTTGGCATAAAGTTCCGGTCAGGTACCGCAACCCGAACTTACATGAGTCCAAGTCGATTCTAAGTTCAAAGTCTGACAGCTGCAGTTTGTATGGAGCAGTGAGAGATCTTAACAGCAGCAGTAGGGAGGAGGGACATTGAGGAGCTCAGAAGACAATGTTTGAGGCAAACTTTCATAAAGGATCATGCAGTCACTTTAATGTAAATCTTCAACGTAAATACAGCATCTTTGTCATGTCTGAGAGAACTATAATAATGTTTGCACTTTTTGTTGTGAAATCTGGTGTCAGATCCTTACTTAAAGGGGTTGTCCGGCCTTAGAGTTCAAGTCTGCAGTCACTCTATGTCACTGTGGATATGCACAGTGCACATTGGATTCTCCGGTGCTGGTGCCAGGAGCCGGTGCTCATGTAACCGCAAATGTGTGATATGTATACTTATGGCCACATTCCGACTAGAAGTGTTTTGCCTTGTTCAATACACTTGCATTGAGCGAGGTCCCGCACGTCTAGTCAGCATGTGACCGCATGCAGGCAAATCACATACTTATGAACACGCGCTTGCCGCTTCCGCTGTGTGGATTCTGCAGTTACATAGAGTGACTGCAGACTTGTACCCCAAGGCCGGACAACCCCTTTAAGTAAATAGCAGGGAGAGGAAGAAAAATGGGATGTAGCTGCAGTTTCCTTCTCTCTTTTTTTCTCCCTGCTGCTATAGTGGAGAGGTGAACTGATATTGGGATACATTTGGGTTTAGCACTACCATTGGGACGAATGATTTAGGTGAGACAGCCAACCTAAAATTAACTGTCCTGCCGCTGTTTGAAGTAATGCTTGGAGCCTAATACTTCCTCGGCGTTCCGGCCACCAGCTACGCGCCTCAGTAGGATGTTGCCTCGATCTTACGGCACGACTCCTACTGGCTTTATCTCCTTTTTGCTGCGATCTCGTTTCTCACTTCTCCACAATAAACCTCGCTTCATTTCCTTTCTTAGGATGTCACCGCAACGGGTGCAGGTGCGGCTCCGTAATGTTCTGTTCTGTTCGCTAGGCCACTGTCAGGATCCCACCTCTGACAGAGACCCCCCTGAATCTTCCCCTGCAACACCCTCTGCCACAGGATGTTGCCTGGTTCCAACCCAGTCAGCTTCTCACTAACTTCCTATCCAGCCCCCAGTTTTACCAGATTGTGAGGAGTGGCCTAATACATAGAACCCTTAGCTCCCCCTGTGTTGTGAATTTACCTTTTGGCTCCCTCTAGTGGCTACTAGTGATTTGATTCTGGGTATGTCATTCATCCCTTGTATGCTCACCTGGGTCGTTAGGTCAGGGGTGTTGCTATATAAGCTCCCTGGACCTTCAGTTCAATGCCTGGCAACGTTGATATCAGAGCTAATCTGTAGTGCTCTTGTCTACTGATCCTGGTTCCTGTGTTGATTAAGCTAAGTCCGCTTTCTTGCTTTTTGCTATTTTGTTTTTGTTTGCATTTCTGTCCAGCTTGTATATAATCTGTATCCTGACCTTGCTGGTAGCTCTAGGGTGGCTGGTGTTCTCCCCCCGGGCCGTTAGACGGTTCGGGGGTTCTTGAATCTCCAGTGTGGATTTTTGATAGGGTTTTTGTTGACCATATAAGTTATCTTACTACATTCTGCTATTAGTAAAGTGGGCCTCTCTTTGCTAAACCTAGTTCATCCCTGTGTTTGTCATTTCTTCTTACCTCACCGTTATTATTTGTGGGGGGCTTGTATCCTACTTTTGGGGTCCTTTCTTTGGAGGCAAGAGAGGTCTTTGTTTTCCTCTTCTAGGGGTAGTTAGCTCTCCGGCTGGCGCGAGACATATAGCGACCAACGTAGGCATGTTCCCCGGCTACTTCTAGTGTTGGCGTTAGGAGTAGATATATGGTCAACCCAGTTACCACTGCCCTAAGAGCTGGATTTTTGTACTTCGCAGACTTGCTGATATTTCTGAGACCCTCGCCATTGGGGTCATAACAGTTTGCCAGGCCAGTATTAAATGTTAAATGCATTGCAGAAGCGGGATTATAAGAAAGAAAGTTCTGAGTTTTTTTTTCTCTCTCTCATTTTTTTTTCTTTTCCCCTTTACCTCTGAGTGGCTTGTGATTGCTGCAGACATGAATGTCCAGACCTTGATTACAAGTGTGGACCAGCTTGCTGCTCGTGTGCAGGGCATACAAGATTATGTTACCAGAAATCCTATGTCAGAACCTAAGATACCGATTCCTGAACTATTTTCCGGAGACCGATTTAAGTTTAGAAATTTCAGGAATAATTGTAAATTGTTTTTGTCCCTGAGACCCTGTTCCTCTGGAGACTCCGCTCAGCAAGTGAAAATTGTTATTTCTTTTTTACGGGGCGACCCTCAGGATTGGGCCTTCTCGCTGGCGCCAGGAGATCCGGCATTGGCTGATATTGATGCGTTTTTTCTGGCGCTCGGTTTGCTTTATGAGGAACCCAATCTTGAGATTCAGGCAGAAAAAGCCTTGCTGGCTATGTCTCAGGGCCAGGACGAGGCTGAAGTGTATTGCCAAAAATTTCGGAAATGGTCCGTGCTGACCCAGTGGAACGAGTGTGCATTGGCTGCAAATTTTAGAAATGGCCTTTCTGAAGCCATTAAGAATGTGATGGTGGGTTTTCCCATTCCCACAGGTCTGAATGATTCCATGGCCCTGGCAATTCAAATTGACCGGCGGTTGCGGGAGCGCAAAACTGCAAATTCCCTCATGGTGTTGTCTGAACAGGCACCTGATTTAATGCAATGTGATAGAATCCTGACTAGAAGTGAGCGGAAAATTCATAGACGCCAGAATGGCTTGTGTTACTACTGTGGTGATTCTACACATGTTATCTCAGCATGCTCTAAACGTCTTACTAAGGTTGTTAGTCCGGTCGCCATTGGTAATTTGCAACCTAAATTTATTCTATCTGTAACTTTGATTTGCTCACTGTCATCGTATCCTGTCATGGCGTTTGTGGACTCAGGTGCTGCCCTGAGCCTTATGGATCTGTCATTTGCCAAGCGCTGCGGATTTGTTCTTGAGCCATTGGAAAATCCTATCCCTCTTAGGGGTATTGATTCTACGCCATTGGCAAAAAATAAACCGCAGTTTTGGACACAGGTTACCATGTGCATGACTCCTGAACATCGGGAGGTAATACGTTTTCTTGTTCTCCATAAAATGCATGATTTGGTTGTTTTGGGTTTGCCATGGTTACAGACCCATAATCCAGTCTTGGACTGGAAGGCTATGTCAGTGTCAAGTTGGGGCTGCCATGGAATTCATGGAGATTCCCTGCCCTTGTCTATTGCTTCTTCTACGCCTTCGGAAGTTCCGGCGTATTTGTCTGATTATCAGGATGTCTTCAGTGAGTGTAAGTCCAGTGCACTGCCTCCTCATAGAGAATGTGACTGTGCAATTGATCTGATTCCTGGCAGTAAGTTTCCTAAGGGGAGACTGTTTAATCTGTCGGTACCTGAACATACTGCGATGCGTTCATACATCAAGGAGTCTCTTGAGAAGGGGCATATCCGTCCTTCTTCTTCACCTCTTGGTGCGGGATTCTTTTTTGTGGCCAAAAAGGACGGATCTTTGAGGCCTTGTATTGACTATCGGCTTTTAAATAAGATCACTGTCAAATTTCAGTATCCTTTGCCGCTGTTGTCAGATTTGTTTGCCCGGATTAAAGGTGCCAAGTGGTTCACCAAGATAGACCTTCGTGGTGCGTACAACCTTGTGCGCATTAGGCAGGGCGATGAATGGAAAACCGCATTCAATACGCCCGAAGGTCATTTTGAGTACTTGGTGATGCCATTTGGGCTCTCTAATGCACCTTCAGTTTTTCAGTCCTTCATGCATGACATTTTCCGGAAGTATCTGGATAAATTTTTGATTGTTTATCTGGATGATATTCTGGTTTTTTCTGATGATTGGGACTCGCATGTGGAGCAGGTCAGGATGGTTTTTGAGATTTTGTGTGAAAATTCCTTGTTTGTAAAAGGCTCAAAGTGTCTCTTTGGTGTACAGAAGGTTCCCTTTTTGGGGTTCATTTTTTCCCCTTCTGCTGTGGAGATGGATCCAGTCAAGGTCCGAGCTATTCATGATTGGACTCAACCCTCGTCAGTTAAGAGTCTTCAGAAGTTCTTGGGTTTTGCTAACTTCTACCGTCGTTTTATCGCAAATTTCTCTAGCGTTGTTAAACCGCTGACGGATATGACCAAGAAAGGCTCTGATGTAGCTAACTGGGCTCCTGCTGCCGTGGAGGCTTTCCAGGAGTTGAAACGCCGGTTTACTTCGGCGCCTGTTTTGTGCCAGCCTGACGTCTCACTTCCCTTTCAGGTTGAGGTGGATGCTTCGGAGATTGGGGCAGGGGCCGTTTTGTCGCAGAGAGGCCCTGGTTGCTCTACTATGAGACCTTGTGCCTTTTTCTCTAGGAAGTTTTCGCCGGCAGAGCGAAATTATGATGTGGGCAATCGGGAGTTATTGGCCATGAAGTGGGCATTTGAGGAGTGGCGTCATTGGCTCGAGGGTGCTAAGCATCGTGTGGTGGTCTTGACTGATCACAAAAATCTGATGTATCTCGAGTCTGCTAAACGCCTTAATCCTAGACAGGCCCGCTGGTCATTGTTTTTCTCCCGTTTTGACTTTGTGGTCTCGTATTTACCAGGTTCTAAGAATGTGAAGGCCGATGCTCTGTCTAGGAGCTTTATGCCTGATGCTCCTGGAGTCGCTGAACCTGTGGGTATTCTTAAGGAAGGAGTTATCTTGTCAGCTATTTCTCCAGATCTGCGACGTGTGTTGCAGAGATTTCAGGCTGGTAGGCCTGACTCTTGTCCACCTGACAGATTGTTTGTGCCTGCTAAATGGACCAGCAGAGTCATTTCCGAGGTTCATTCCTCAGTGTTGGCAGGGCACCCGGGAATTTTTGGCACCAGAGATCTGGTGGCCAGGTCCTTTTGGTGGCCTTCCTTGTCAAGGGATGTGCGGTCATTTGTGCAGTCCTGTGGTACTTGTGCTCGAGCTAAGCCTTGCTGTTCTCGTGCCAGCGGGTTGCTCTTGCCCTTGCCTGTCCCGAAGAGACCTTGGACACACATCTCTATGGATTTCATTTCGGATCTTCCGGTGTCTCAGGGCATGTCTGTCATCTGGGTGATATGTGATCATTTCTCCAAGATGGTCCATCTGGTTCCTTTGCCTAAGCTGCCTTCCTCTTCTGATCTGGTTCCTGTGTTCTTCCAGAACATGGTTCGTTTGCACGGCATTCCTGAGAATATTGTGTCGGACAGAGGATCCCAGTTTGTTTCCAGGTTCTGGCGATCCTTTTGTGGTAGGATGGGCATTGATTTGTCGTTTTCGTCCGCTTTTCATCCACAGACTAACGGACAAACGGAACGAACTAATCAGACTCTGGAGGCGTATTTGAGGTGTTTTGTCTCTTCTGATCAGGATGGTTGGGTGACCTTCTTGCCGTTGGCTGAATTTGCCCTTAATAACCGGGCTAGTTCTGCCACCTTGGTTTCGCCATTTTTCTGCAACTCTGGTTTCCATCCTCGTTTTTCCTCGGGACATGTGGAGCCTTCTGACTGTCCTGGAGTGGATTCTGTGGTGGATAGGTTGCAGCGGATCTGGAATCATGTGGTGGACAACCTGAAGTTGTCACAGGAGAAGGCTCAGCGTTTTGCCAACCGCCGCCGCGGTGTGGGTCCCCGACTTCGTGTTGGGGATTTGGTATGGCTGTCTTCTCGATTTGTTCCTATGAAGGTCTCCTCTCCCAAATTTAAGCCTCAATTCATTGGTCCTTACAAGATATTGGAGATCCTTAATCCTGTATCCTTTCGCCTGGATCTTCCGGTGTCGTTTGCCATTCACAAAGTATTTCATAGGTCCTTGTTGCGGCGGTACGTTGTGCCTGTGGTTCCTTCTGCTGAGCCTCCTGCTCCGGTGTTGGTTGAGGGCGAGTTGGAGTACGTGGTGGAGAAGATCTTAGATTCTCGTCTCTCCAGGCGGAGGCTTCAGTACCTGGTCAAGTGGAAGGGCTATGGTCAGGAGGATAATTCCTGGGTGGTCGCCTCTGATGTGCATGCGGCCGATTTAGTTCGTGCCTTTCACGCCGCTCATCCTGATCGCCCTGGTGGTCGTGGTGAGGGTTCGGTGACCCCTCACTAAGGGGGGGGTACTGTTGTGAATTTACCTTTTGGCTCCCTCTAGTGGCTACTAGTGATTTGACTCTGGGTATGTCATTCATCCCTTGTATGCTCACCTGGGTCGTTAGGTCAGGGGTGTTGCTATATAAGCTCCCTGGACCTTCAGTTCAATGCCTGGCAACGTTGATATCAGAGCTAATCTGTAGTGCTCTTGTCTACTGATCCTGGTTCCTGTGTTGATTAAGCTAAGTCCGCTTTCTTGCTTTTTGCTATTTTGTTTTTGTTTGCATTTCTGTCCAGCTTGTATATAATCTGTATCCTGACCTTGCTGGTAGCTCTAGGGTGGCTGGTGTTCTCCCCCCGGGCCGTTAGACGGTTCGGGGGTTCTTGAATCTCCAGTGTGGATTTTTGATAGGGTTTTTGTTGACCATATAAGTTATCTTACTACATTCTGCTTTTAGTAAGTGGGCCTCTCTTTGCTAAACCTAGTTCATCCCTGTGTTTGTCATTTCTTCTTACCTCACCGTTATTATTTGTGGGGGGCTTGTATCCTACTTTTGGGGTCCTTTCTCTGGAGGCAAGAGAGGTCTTTGTTTTCCTCTTCTAGGGGTAGTTAGCTCTCCGGCTGGCGCGAGACATATAGCGACCAACGTAGGCATGTTCCCCGGCTACTTCTAGTGTTGGCGTTAGGAGTAGATATATGGTCAACCCAGTTACCACTGCCCTAAGAGCTGGATTTTTGTACTTCGCAGACTTGCTGATATTTCTGAGACCCTCGCCATTGGGGTCATAACACCCTGGTGGCCAGAATGTGAAGTGTAAAGTGTGACTGTGATACCTGGTCAGGTGAACTCCTTAAGTGCCATCAGACGTACCATCACTCCCCTTAGCGGCGGAGCGTCAGTACTGCAACGACCAGGACTCTGGGGCGCTGCACTTGCATTCCTAGGTGTGCGGAATCCCCGTGATTCTGCAAATTTAATGAACATGCTGCGTTTTTTTCTGGAATGCGATTCCGCTCAGGAAAACAACGCAGCATGTGCACAAAAGATGCGGATTGCATTCTATTAAATATGATGCTTAATGTGAGCGTTTTTTTCGTGGTTTTATAGCGTTTTTATAGCGAAAAACCGTGAACAAAACGTGAAAAATCTGCCACGTGTGCACACAGCCTAAATGTTCTGCCCCGAAAAAATAATAAATGTTAGATCCACCTAGCAAGTCGGCTCCATTCCCATGGTGTCGGCACTTGCTCTCCCCAGGGCTGTGATGCGGTGCTGTGACACATGATGCCGGCGGCCAATCAGCATTGGCGTCACAGTCTCCGCCTTTGGACAAACCAAACAGGAAGAGGAAGTCTGTGCTGCAGCTGATCCCTGTCTTCCTCTTCTTGTTCAGTTTGTCCGAAGGCAGAAACAGTGAAACCATTGCTGAGTGCCGGCGTCACGTGTCACAACACCGCATCACAGCCCAAGGAGAGTGAGTGCCGACACCACGGGAACTGCGCCAACATGGGAGGTGAGTATAGGCTTTATTATTTTATCGGGGTCAAACGTTTAGTTTAAGAAGGGGTTACCCTAGCAGTGGACAATACATTTATGCCAAGCCAGTGCTGTTTTAATTTTCAGACATGTTTAAACTACTCTCTAATTTTTAACATATTGTAACCTGTTTTATTATAACTATCATCCCCTTCGCCCCCAACCGGTATCATCAAACGGCTGAGTTCCATCGCTTCCCAATTAGTTTATCTTTGGAGACTTTTTCTGCTGGCAAATTCTGAGAGGCCAAGCGACTATCATTAGCCATTAACTTCTCATCTCAACGAGAAATCTTAATATTCCTATGCAAATATTAAATCTGCGGCATGATGAATGTGTTACATTTCAAAGCAGCAAACTATGACGGTGAAGTATGGTTGAGGTATTTAGTGACTTCATTTCGTATCTCTCTTGTAAATAATGCATACGCTATGTAGCGGCTGTCAAAATTTGATTAAGCCATTAGCGGCGTAGTTTTCGGAGTTAAGGATGTATTCAGCATGTTTGCCATAATAAGTCATTCCTAAATGCGGAAGGCCATTATAAAATATCCCTTATTCAATGAATATTGCGAGATGACATAATGATTTTGCTTAAAACCAAGTTAAATGAGGAGTAAAATTAAACAATATTGCAGGAATTGTGTTTGACTAATTTGGTGTCACATTATATTAGCTAACCTTTCACAACGTGTATTAATGACAAATTGTTGTAGTCTGTCACTACTTTATTCAATTGTCTGAGTCTCCTTAAGTCATTAGCTTTAAAAATATTTATTTTAATTGTGGATTGTGTCGCCCATGGCGTTTTACAACATCTTCTCTTTTTAGTTGTTTGTAATGTCTTTTCAATTAGTTAACATACGTTTTTTAAATGACGTTCAAATCCTCTTATTGTCGTTTATTCTAGAACGTAGATCTGACCCATATACTCTTTGAGAATGGAGTGAAACCGAATGACATCACGGTAAGCCTGTATTCCAACTATAAGACGCACCCCCCATTTCCCCCCCTTTTTTTGGGGGAAAAAGTTTGTCTTATAGTCGGAAAAATACGGTATATTGTTCCCTTTCTTAATAGCATCTAAAGAGGAACTGTCTTTAACATTTTTATTTTATAGATCAATAGTACACATGAAAATAAGCAACTTTGTACAGTGCCTTGAAAAAGTATTCATACCTCCTTGAACTTTTCCATATTTTTTTACGTGACACACACACATTTTAATGTATTGTATTGGGATTTTATATGACATACTGTCATGGTCTTAGGTAGGGGAAGGGGGCCTCAAACTGTCCCTAGAACTGGGACCTTAACTATCCCTCTCCCTGCAGTACTCTTGATGGTAGAGAGGCCCGAATCTCTGACCTCAGTAGGCTCCTGTTAACCCCTTGTCTGTCCCCTCTCCCACCCCATGGAGCCTGGGACAGAAATATGATGTGAACAAGACACACAAGACAAAACAGGGATAACAGAAACTCTCTATCATACAAAAGCACCAACTAACAATAGGAAGGAGCATAGAGACAGGTAGGAAAAAAATAAACGAGAAACAGGGACCAGCAGAGAAACATACACGTACTACAGAACACCTCTACAACAACTTGTCTCCAAAACACTTAGCTTAAGCACACCGCACAGGAAGATGAATCTCCAATAGCAAAAACAAACTCCTTTTCAGCACAACATCTCCTAAGAGCAAGGAAACAGAGCTTTTACCGGCAGGACAGATAGGGTCTGGCCAGGTTTTATACCAAGAGTTAACGACCAGATCAGAAGCAGCTGAAATGGAGCTGCATGTTTCTGACCAGCATAGAAACGGTCATTAACCTTTTCAGCACCAAAGGAATCAAAATTTATTTAATATGTGATCCAAACACTCAAGCTAAATGGAAGATCTGCAATTCACAATACGCTTTGATCTTCTACCCCCAGATCTCTTAGGTTGGCGTGACACACTCTTGACACATATCAACTCAAAGTAGCAAGTATTTGTGACGTGTGAAGGAAATGATACATGGATTTCTAACTATTTAAAATAAAGTATATAAATCTGACAATAATGATGTTCATTTGTATTCAACCCCCCTGAGTTATTACTTTGTAGGACCACCTTTTGCTTTTGGGGGTATATCTCACCCGCTTTGCACATCTTGAGGTGACATATTTGCTCCTTTTTATATGCACTCTTGCTCAGTGAGATTGGATGGAGGCGTCTGTGATCAGCAATTTTCAAGTTTTGCCGCAGATTCTCCATGGGATTTTGGTCTGGACAGTGACTGGGCCATTCACACACATGAATATGTTTTGATCTAAACCATCCATTGTAGCTCTTGCAGTATGTTTAGTGAAATTGTCCAGCCGGAAAGTGAACCAATCCCCAGTCTCAAATCTTTTGGAGCCTCTAACAGCTTTTCCTCCAGGATTGCCCTTTATTTAGCACCATCCATTTTCCCATCAACTTTGACTAGGTTATTTTTCTCTGCTGAAGAAAAGCTTTCCCACAGCATGATGCTGCCACCACCATGTTCTACAGTGGGGATGGTGTATTCATGGTGATGTGCAGTGTTCGTATTCTGCAGCATACAGTGTTTTGGATTTCTTCACCCATTGCTGAGATAGGAGATGACAGATGGTTCTCATGAAGTTCTGTGGAGAAGTGTAGCTGTCAGTTTACGAGAACTTGCAGTGGAATGTCTATGTCTACCTCTAGCTCCTCCCTCTCCATAGAAATTTAAAAGCTCCCACTGTCATCTCCTATCTCAGTAATGGGAAAATCTGTCTTCACTGAATGAATTGAGAGAGAAAGATCTGTCCAGGGGAAAGCAGATTTTTATGATAAGATATATTATACAGCTGCTTATTTTTGTGTATATTTTTTATTAAATAACAGTTCAACACTTTAAGGCGGCACATTTAAATTGTTAAAACTAATGCCATCGGAGCTAGCTCGGTAATGTAACCGGTACCCCGATGTACAGAGCATGTCTATCTCTTGAGCCTGCTGTATATAGTTATAGCACAGACACCGTACATCTATGGCTGCAATCGATAAGGAGTTAAAGAGGTTGTGAGACTTACAAATGTATTTATTTTTTAAAGGCAAGAAATGTTATAAAACATATTACAAAGTTATTTCATCCATCTCTGACCCAAATCATTCCAGCACAGGCTGCTTTGATGGTCTCTGCAGCCAGTTGGTGAAGACATCTTCTTTTGGGTCAATTGTCCACTGAGGCCTTATATCCACCAGAATGGGACATCATCCCAAACAAAAGAACATCATCACTTTCGGGCCTGCCAGAGACAACCGGAAAGGCCTGCGTAAGTGTGATGTGATGGGCATTGTAGGATTTTATCTTCTTTAATTGTTTTTTAAAAAAAAGTCCCCTGCCTTTTAAAAAAATATATAAGTTGGACATCTTCTCTAATTCCTTTTTTTTTATACTCCGGCTAGAGTCCCTCTGTGGTGCGATGGGCAATAATCCCGGTGTAAATGTTTTGCACTGCGAGATAGGTGGTTGCTCCAATCTGCACATAACACAGTACATGAGGGGCTCAAAGTAGAACCATGAAATAAACCAAGCTCTGCATACAACTGCAAAAAGAAAAAAAAATCCTAAAATGTCAAAAATGCTAAATGAATTGCAAGCAATCAATCCTTGGAAATAACAGTGAACTCTCAGCAGTTATCGTCTGTGAACCAGACAACAGCAGAACTCCTGTAGAACACAAGGCCAGAGACTTCCAATTTTTGTTTCGACCATGAGCTGAAGACTTCTTTTTATTAAAAAATAGATGTATTCTTTTTTTCCCCGAGTTGGATTTCAGGAATTATTACTCTAAGAAGTGGTGTGTAATGTTCTTGGAATAATGTTTACATTTGTGCGGAGAATCACTGGTTGACCTTTAGAAAGAACCATTCTAACCCCATCACTGTGATACCTCGTCTTTGCTGATCATATGAGGGGATTTAAGAGGCTATGAAATATAACAGTCTTTAAAACCATGTACAAAGTAATAAAACTGATGAAGTATGAAACAAACATCATGTTGCTGGATCTGCACCTTTTTTCTAAAATGTCCTCAATATGATTAGGATTTTACAGGCTTTACAGTGGTGGCTTTATATATATATTTTCAGTGGCGCTCGGGAGTCAGGACTGGTGCTCACCATAATAACACAGCAATATCTTCTGTTCAATTAAAATAAGGAACAGGTAACAGAAGCAGGCAGAGTTTTAGGAAAAGTGACTAATTCGGAATCGAGAGCTAATAGTCTATCATCCCTACTACACGCTATCTGAATGTCTGAAATAGATATTTCCACCTTACAATTATATAAGGGAATTGTTATGTAATCACATGCTGCAAGGAATGAGAGGCATTTGGGGAGAAACAGTTGTGGAGAGAAATTAATTCACCAAACTGGGTTTCTCAACACATTTACCATTGTCACAGTGTGACGGTCTTCATTAAAGAAGAAGGGCCTCAAACTGTCCCTGGAGCTGGGATCCTAACTATCCCTGGCCCAGGGGTACTCTTAAAGGTAGAGAGGCCTGAGTCTTCGACCTTTCTATGCTCCTGTAAAAAACCTTAATCTGACTGAAATGAAAGGTAAACCAGACACAAAAACAAAACAAGGATAACATAAAACCTCTATCATACAAAAGCACTAAATACATAATAGGGAGGAGGATATGGACTGGAACAATATACTAAAGGGGAAAAGGGACCAGGAGATAAATACACATGTACAGCAGCAAACTGCAAAACACCACAACTCCAACTCCAAACTTCAACTACTTAACTTTAGCACACTGCACAACATCTCCTAAGAGCAAGGAAGTAGAGCTTTCACTGGCAGGACAAAGAGGGTCTGGACAGGTTTTTTTTATGAAGATTTAATGACCAAATCAGAAGCTACATGTTACTGACCAGCAAAGAAAGTGTCGTTAACCTCTTCAGCACCAAAGGAAACCAAATTAATTTAATATTGGATCCAAACACACAGGCTAAATGGAAGATCTACGATTCACAATATGCAGTGATCTTCTACCCCCCATGTCTCATAGGTTGACGTGACACACTCATGGCAACCATGCTGAGTATTTAGAGGTTTCTAGTAAAGTGGTATTTCTGAGTTTGCATTTTTTGGATTAGCATGTAGGATGGCAATGGGACCTGCTATTCTCCATCCGATACAGGTTTCAGCATGCATGGTGAGTTAAGCCAAGTGCAGATGGCCGCAGATCTTCCCAACATAGAGAATCAGGACAATAATGCAAATGACACTCTGATCAAACTCCTATCAGAGTTTCGATCAGTGTGTGATCCATTTCTCTCGACTGAGGAGAAGATGGAGAAAAATTTCTCCATCTTCTCCATTTTATCAGTGTGCAAAAATCAGACCGCACTCAGATGTCATGCGTGTGTGGTCCGATGTTTTCCAAGATTCATTGAGTTGCATGGCCGAGTGCGATCTGAATATCAAATCAAACTCGGGCATGCAGCAGTATTTTTGCTTGGACATGAAAAAAATGGACATGTGTATGTGCATAGGCTAACACTGGTTTGAATGAGATCCAATATTTTTTTTAGATTGCACACGTCCAATGACTGTTCAATCAATGGTTCTTCAACCATCAACCTACAGTTCTCCTATGTTATTTGTTTGACCACCTTAACTTTAATAATTAATTACCCTTCTGTCTACTATCTATCTTACCGTCAACCTTACAAGTGTACTACCCAAATTGCCATGGTCCTCCGAAGCCCATTGGCATCTACACAGGCATCATGTAATTTTGCTACTACATGTAGCAGAATAGCTACCGTGTTTTCCAGCGTATAAGATGACTTTTTAACACCTGTAAATCTCAAAAGTCGGGGGTCGTCTTATACGCCGGATACAGTGTGTGCGGAGCTCTGAAGTTGCTGCATATGGTACAGGGAGCGGTCCCGGATGGTTCCCAAGGCCTGGAGGAGAGAAGACTCTCCTTCAGGCCTCTCTTTCAGGCCCTGGCATCCATATTCATGTAAAAAAAATAATAAAAATAAAAAATAGGGATATACTTACCTTCTGATGACCCCCGGAGTTCTCCCGGCTCTCAGCGGTGCACGCGGCGGCTTCCGTTCCCAGGGATGCATTCCACGAAGGACCTGAGATGACATCTTGGTCACGTGACTGTGACGTCACAAAGGTCCTTTGCGCAATGCATCCCTGGGAACGGAAGCTGCCACGTGCACCGCTAAGAGCTGGGAGAACTCTGGGGGCCTTCGGAAGGTAACTATATCCCTATTTTTTATTTATTTATTTATTTTTTACATGAATATGGATCCCAGAGCCTGAAGATGAGTCTCCTCTCCTCCAGACCCTGGGAACCATCCGGGACCACTCCTTGCACCATATGCGGCGACCTCAGAGCTCTGCATACACCGTATAAGACGACACCCGGCGTATAAGATGACCCCCAACTTATACGGCGAGTATATCACAAACTCTATATTTTAAATGGAAAAGTTGGGGGTCGTCTTATACTCCCAGTGGTCTTATACGCCAGAAAATACTGTACTTTATTTAGCAAAGTCCTGCATTGTGAACTTACATCGGAAAACGTACTGTAGGGAAGGCATATCTCTTCTAGAAAGCCTGTCTGAGATGAAATGCTAGATTTTTATAGAAAACTAGAAAGCTGATTTTTCTAAGTAATGTGATATTTCTGGGCCTTATTTTTTTTCTAAACTAGTAGATAAGGTGTTGGTGGATTATTCCCTCTCCGTTTCTCTCTGGCCAGTTGGAACTATTGTAAAGTCCAATATATGCCAAAAAATGTGTGGCATTGATGGAGCGTTCGTTAACCAAACAATTGTTTATTCAATGGTTGATAAAATGTGAATCTACTACTATCTAATGTTTATGGCCATTTTTTCTCTTACAGTTACCCTGCTTTCTGCCTTACCATTTTCTTGACAAGTGTAGAGCACATTACCGAAGATTGGCCAATGACAGGACCATTGAGCACTTGTATATGCCCAGGTTTGCTTTGGGTAGTCGGCACAATTGTTTTCCTCTATGTAGCAGAATATCTGATTTGTCAAAAATGTTGGGCAAAAGAAGTATCTAAATGACTTGCACACTTTTAGTTATTACTTTATTTTTACCCAGATTTTCATGGCCCTCCAAAGCCCAATGAGCCCTGGTATTGGCCAAGGTTTGCAGTTTTGATTTGTATTTACCATAACACCATGTAAACGTATTTCTCCACGTAGCAGAATTATATAGTTTTGTCCAAACTGTTTGGTAGAGTAGGTATCAAAATGACATTCTGCATCTAATGATCCTTTGAAGAAGACCTGTCACTTGTCATAAATATGTATTTTATTTTACCCAAGGTAAATCCCGCTGTTTTTCTGAATCCGGCATTGTTTTCCTTTGGTTTCTGTGTGACTCTGTTCCTGAGATATGGCCCCCATATTCCCTGTATATAAATCTAGTCTTAAAGGCGCAGTCCTCATGAAGACACAAAAAAGTTAAAAACCACGCCAGCTTGACTACCAAGACTATACATATGTACTAGGAAGAGGGGAAATATATCAAAAACAAAGATGTGCAGGAACAAAAGAAAAACAATGCTGGATATAGGAGAACACCAGCATTTGCATGTTTATGTCAAGTGATGGATCCTCTTTAAACCAATTGCCTCTTTAGATATTTGACACTGTTCTATTAAACATAGGTTAATATTAAATTGATCTGTTAATTAATGGGCTTGTCCAGGCTTGGGTCTCAAGTCTGCAGTCACTCTATATGACTGCAGACTTATGAATTCTCAATGTGCACACTGTCAGGATTCAATAGCACCAGGAGCGGGCTTTCACGCAATCACAAGTATCTGTCAGGACTCTGAACATTTTTTACCTTTTGTGCATTACTGCCCTTTTCCAAGATGGCGTCTTTGGTCTCATGTGTACTGTGTCTTCCTGCTATAAAACTCCACCCCAGCCTTCAGTCTGTGCTAGAGTATTCTGCCTTGCATCCAGCACCTGACCCCTGGTGACTCCCTGGCTATATACCTGCTCCTGTGAACCTGTGTGGTGATCCTGCTACTCTGCTCTGAGTTCCTGCTGCATACACCAGTTCCAGTAATCCTCCTTCATCTGCTGCTCGTGTTTACTTCCATCTGCATTTGCTGGACATGTAAGCTGTTTCTGCTCTGCAAAAACCTGAGACTATTAACCAGGCCTCCCTGGTTGAGCTAAGATATGATTTGAATTGCCTTATACGCTTATCTATCTGTGTTTGGACTAAGACAAGGATTTATTCGTGTCAAGTATCCTCAAGAATAACTGTGCTTTATAGACTTTCTGCTTCATTGCATTTTCCTCTGAAGTTTCCTATAGACTGCTAAGGTGCATTTAATATTTACACCAAGTGTTGTGCACTTGAGTTTCTCTCTGCACTTGTTTGAATCACCGTTTGATAATATAGACTTTACCACTTATAAAACTGTGTCCTGTAGTTGTCTTGTTCCACGCATAGAGTCTCCCGAGTTATCCCCTATAATTATTACAGGATACTCTAGCCATAAAAAAAGGAGACTGCTGGAACAATGACTGCAGATAGCAGATTAGAGCAGGTGTTTTCCATAATTAGATCACTGCAGAAAGATGTGGAAGGTCTGCAAAAGAAGTTTGGAAGCTTTGAACACAAACAAGTGTTTGGACAAACTTTGCAGGACTTGAGCAACCGCATGGCAGCCCAGGAAAACAAACTTGCTGGCATAGAGTCCCAATATGGACAGGTTTTTCAGGACATAAGCACGCACATAGCTGCACAAGTGACTTTACCCTCTGGGCAACCGCCACCAGCTAGCCCACCTAAGTTGCCCCCATTCAGATTTAATGGTGATCGCGACAAATTTCGTGGCTTTGTGAATCAATGTATGCTATATTTTGATGTGCATGCTGACCGTTTTCCTACTGATAGATCCAAAGTATTGTGTGTAATAATGCTACTGACCTCACGAGTGCTCGCTTGGGTGAATCCGATGATTGAGTCTCGTGACCCACGGTTAAATAACTTGGATGATTTCTTGGCCGCTATGGCATTAATGTTTGATGACCCTAATCACTGTGCAACCGCTGAATCTGCTTTGTTGTCTTTACGCCAGGCTAAACGTTCTGTTATTGAGTATGCCACTGAATTCAGATTAGCGGTAGATACTAATTGGGACAGTTATGCACAATTGCCTATTTTTATAAGGGGTCTGTCTAGTATTATAAAAGATGAACTAGCTCACTCTGAGTCACCACAAGAGCTTGAGACATTTATACAACATTGTGTGCGCATAGACATTCGCCTTACTGAGAATAGGCAGGAGAAATTTGCTGCATATAACCGTATTTCTAACTTTTCCCTTCCTTCCAAAGAGCCTGCAGGTAAAACCTCTCAGGAGGTGGAGGAGGTGCCCATGCAAATTGATTCCGTTCAGAGGCGCGAGATCAATGAGCGCCGGGAGCATCACCTTCGTGAAAGTCTATGTTTCTACTGCGGCCAGTCTGACCACTTCTTGATCAATTGTTCTAAGTGTCCTAGATGGCCTAACAAGGTGCTAGCAGCAGTAGGGAAGTATGACAACTGTGATGATGAATCTGACATCTCTGAATGTAGCCTGCCTTTAAACGCTGTATTCCATTCACTTTCTATGACTTCACCCCCCAAGGAGCTGAAGGAGAAGAACTCTCACTGTTCTCTCCCTATTAAGATCCTGTGTTCAGGACAGTGGATTTCCAGTTCAGCTATGATTGACTCTGGTTCAGGTGGCAATTTCATGGATATCGCATTTGTCAAGGAACATGGTATTGAAATTCAGCAAAGAGCCTCTCCAATTACCATGGAAACAGTGGATGGGTCACCTTTAATCTCTGGGCCTGTGGATCAGGAGACCGTACCCCTTGAAATTTTGTTGGAGCCTAATCATCAGGAGCAACTTTCTTTCTTGCTAATTTCTTCTCCTCATTTTCCTGTGATTTTAGGCATTCCTTGGTTGCGTTCTTAGAATCTAATTATCAACTGGGCGACCAAGGAGATTATCTTTCCAACAAGGAGCAACTCAGTGTTAACAGAAGCTGTCCTTGAGTCCAAGGCTACGGAACTGTTGTGAATTCTGCTTTTAGGTTCCCTCCAGTGGTGGTAGGTGGTAATGCAGTTGTCCCTGAGTTGCAGTCCTGGTCAGGTGTTTCTGCTGATTGCAGTTCTGACTGGGGTATTTAGGTGTGCAGGATCCATTAGTCCTTGCCAGTTGTCAATTGTTGTTGGGAGGTGTTGGACCTCTGCCTGGTTCCTCCTGCCTTTCTGCCAAATCAGCAAAGATAAGTGTCTGGTTTTTTTTCCATTCATCACTCTGTTTAATACGAACAAGATTATATGCCCCCCGAAGGTCAATCTTAGTAAACCAACTAGCCCCCTTAATCCTAGCAAACAAATCAGAAAGCAAAGGTAAAGGGTATTGAAACTTGACTGTGATCTTATTCAAGAGGCGATAATCAATACAAGGTCTCAAGGAGCCATCCTTCTTAGCAACAAAAAAAAATCCCGCTCCCAACGGTGAAGAAGATGGCCGAATATGCCCTTTCTCCAAAGACTCCTTAACATAACTCCGCATGGCGGTTAAGGTTCAGGCCATTTATGATTACTGTTGTGAATTCTGCTTTTGGGTTCCCTCCGGTGGTGGTAGGTGGTAATGCAGTTGTCCCTGAGTTGCAGTACTGGTCAGGTGTTTCTGCTGATTGCAGTTCTGACTGGGGTATTTAGGTGTGCAGGATCCATTAGTCCTTGCCAGTTGTCAATTGTTGTTGGGAGGTGTTGGACCTCTGCCTGGTTCCTCCTGCCTTTCTGATAAATCAGCAAAGATAAGTGTCTGGCTTTTTTTCTGTGGCACACATGCTGTGTGCTTCATGATTCAGTGCTATTCTTTTGTGTTTTCTTGTCCAGCTTAGATTGTGTCAGTATTTTCTCTGTCTTGTTGGATTCTCTGGAGTGCCAGATATACATTCCATGTCTTTAGTTAGATTGTGGAACTTTTTGTATTATCTGCTGTGGATATATTTGGAAGGGTTTTAATACTGACCGCTTAGTATTCTGTCCTATCCTTTCCTATTTAGCTAGAGTGGCCTCTTTTGCTAAATCTTGTTTTCTGCCTGCGTGTGTCTTTTCTTCTCCTACTCACAGTCAATATTCGTGGGGGCTGCCTATCCTTTGGGGTTCTGCTCTGAGGCAAGGTAGTATTCCTACTTCCATCTATAGGGGTATTTAGTCCTCCGGCTGTGTCGAGGTGTCTAGGGTTTGTTAGGCACACCCCACGGCTACTTCTAGTTGCGGTGTTAGTTCAGGATCTGCGGTCAGTATAGTTTCCACCTACTCCAGAGAAAGTTTCATGCGGCTCCAAGGTCACCGGATCATAACACGGAACCACATGTACAGGTATTTTCTTTACCTCCAGCATATAAAGAGTTCTCTGACATCTGTGACAAGAAGAAGGCAGATCAGCTTCCTCCACACAGGCATTATGACTGTCCCATTGAGCTGCTTCCTGGGGCAGCTATTCCATTTAGTAACGTATACCCTTTGGCGGCACCTGAGCTTCAAGCCTTAAAGGAGTATATTTATGAAAATCTGGCCAAAGGCTTCATACGTCCTTCTTCCTCACCAGCAAGGGCACCTATATTTTTTGTAAAAAAGAAGGATGGGACCCTGAGACCCTGTGTTGACTATCGGGAACTCAATAAAGTAACCGTATGAAACCGTTACACTTTGCCTCTTATTCCCGAATTACTGGAAAGAGTCCGCCATGCTAAGGTGTTCTCTAAACTGGATCTTCGTGGGCTTATAATTTGGTGCGTATTCGTCCAGGGGATGAGTGGAAGACAGCATTCCGATGACGGTATGGACACTTTGAATATCTCGTGATGCCCTTCGGGCTTTGTAATGCCCCTGCAACGTTTCAACACCTTGCTAATGACATTTTCAGAGATTTGTTGGACCAGTTTGTGGTGATCTATTTGGACAATATTCTAATCTTTTCTGACTCTCTACAGGAACATGAAAAACATGTCAAAGCTGTTTTAAGACGTCTGAAAGAGAACCATTTGTATATCAAGCCGGAGAAATGCGAGTTCCATCGTTCTGAGATACAGTTCTTAGGTTATATCATCTCTCCCCAGGGGCTGAACATGGAATCTGGTAAGATTAAGGCTATCCTTGACTGGCCGGTACCCAAGAACGTTAAGGAGGTCCAACGTTTTATTGGTTTTGCAAATTTCTACAGACGCTTCATTCGAAATTTTTCTGATATTGTCCGTCCCATTACATCCTTGACAAAGAAGGAAAAGCCCTTTAAGTGGTCATCACAGGCTCAAGAAGCTTTTGATCGGCTTAAGATCTGTTTCACATCAGCACCGCTGTTGATACACCCAGATCCAACACTTCCTTTCATTGTGGAGGTGGATGCTTCTGATAATGCTTTGGGGGCTATTCTCTCCCAAAGAACTGGAGAGAAGGGTCTGCTACATCCTTGTGCTTTCTTTTCCCATAGACTAACCTCAGCAGAGAAGAATTACAACGTGGGAGACAAGGAATTGCTGGCTATTATTGTGGCTTTCAAAGAATGGAGGCATCATCTGCAAGGAGCTGCACAACAGATCATAGTGCTAACTGACCATCACAATTTAGAGTTCCTTAGATCCGCTAGATGTCTTTCTCCTCATCAGGCTCGTTGGAACTTGTTTTTGAATCAATTTAACTTTGTTGTCTCGTACCGTCCAGGTTCTCATAATGGGAAGGCTGATGCTTTATCCCGAATCCATGCTGCGGATTCCGTACCTGGAGCCCTGTCCAAGACAATTCTATCTGATGCCAATTTCATTAGAGTTATCCACCATCAGGACTTGTGGAAGGAGTGCAGGGAGGCCTATGACGGTGATGTATTTCTGGCCAACCCACCTGTGGATATTAATCTGGTCTTTAAGGGTGGCATGTGGTTCAGAGATCAATGTATCTACGTCCCTGAGGTCGTCCGTCTGCAGATCCTCAAGTTGGTACATGACTGCAAGTTGGCTGGTCACAGGGGGGTACAGAAGACACAAGAGTTCCTGAGCTGATTCTTCAGGTGGCCAACTTGCCTAAAGGATACCAAGGACCATGTTCTCTTGCGAGGTATGTGTTCATTACAAGACTCCTCATGTGGCACCTACGGTTCTTCTACAACCATTACCTGTTCCGTCCTGCCCTTGGGGGTCTATATCAATGGACTTCATTGTGGTGCTGCCTACATTGGGGGCATGAATACAATCATGGTGGTAGTTGATCGCCTGACTAAAGCTGCTCATTTTGTTCCATGCACCGGCCTCCCCTCAGCTAAAGATACAGTGAACTTGGTTATACAGAATGTCTTTCGGTTGCATGGGGTTCCGGATGAGATCATCTCTGACCGTGGAGTACAGTTCACTTCAAGATTCTGGAAGGGGTTTTGCTCTGCACTCAATATTAATGTCTGTCTCTCTTCCGCTTACCATCCCCAGACAAATGGTCAGACTGAGCGTACCAACCAGACGCTGTAACAATATCTAAGATGCTATGTCAGCCATCTCCAGGATGATTGGTTGGAGTTGCTGCCGTTAGCCGAATTTTCATATAATAATTCTCAGAGCGCCTCCACTAAATTTACACCTTTCTTTGCAATCTGGGTTATCATCTGTGTATTTTACCTAGGTCTCCAATTAATTCTCCAGTTCCGGCAGTGGAGGAAAGGCTGACTGCGATGAGACAAAATCTGGAGGTTCTGAAGGAATCCCTGACCACAGCTCAAGAACGTTATAAGAGATCGGCTGATAGATTCCGTAAACCTGCACCCATGTTCAAGGTAGGAGATTCCGTGCGGTTAGCAACTAAGAATCTGAAGTTAAACGTTCCTTCACAAAAACTTGGACAGAAATTCATTGGCCCTTTCAAGATCAATGGTATTGTGAGCTCTGTGGCCTGCCGGCTGAAGCTGCCTAGGACTATGAAGGTACACCCAGTTTTTCATGTATCTTTACTAAAGCCTGTGTCTCCTAATACCTTCCAGGGACATGTTGTGCCACCTCCGCAGCCTATGGTGATTGATGGGCAAGAACAATTTGTGGTGGAGAAAATTATTGATTCCAGGATTCGCAGGAATCGGTTCCAATATCTGATAAGATGACAGGGATATCCCCCTGAGGAAGACTCTTGGGAACCTGTGGAAAACATCAACGCCCAACAGAAGATTTCTCTTTTCATCAGAGATTCCCTGAGAAACCAGGTCCAGGATCGTCCTGAGGCCGCTTCTAAGGAGGGAGTAATGTCAGGACTCTGAACATTTTTTACCTTTTGTGCATTACTGCCCTTTTCCAAGATGGCGTCTTTGGTCTCATGTGCACTGTGTCTGACTGCTATAAAACTGCTATAAAACTCCACCCCAGCCTTCAGTCTGTGCTAGAGTATTCTGCCTTGCATCCAGCTCCTGACCGCTGGTGACTCCCTGGCTATATACCTGCTTCTGTGAACCTGTGTGGTGATCCTGCTGCTCTTCTCTGAGTTCCTGCTGCATACACCAGTTCCAGTAATCCTCCTTCATCCTTACTTCCATCTGCATTTGCTGGACATGTAAGCTGTTTCTGCTCTGCAAAAACCTGAGACTATTAACCAGGCCTCCCTGGTTGAGCTAAGATATGATTTGAACTGCCTTATAAGCTTATCTTTTTGTGTTTGGACTAAGACAAGGATTTATTCGTGTCAAGTATCCTCAAGAATAACTGTGCTTCATAGACTTTCTGCTTTATTGCATTTTTCCTCTGAAGTTTCCTATAGACTGCTAAGCTGCGTTTAATATTTACACCAAGTGTTGTGGACTCGAGTTTCTCTCTGCACCTGTTTGAATCACCGTGTGATAATATAGACTTTACCACTTATAAAACTGTGTCCTGTAGTTGTCTTGTTCCACGCAAAGAGTCTCCTGAGTTATCCCCTATAACTATTACAGTATCCTGGCGGCCACATTACTACTAGTTGTGTCCAGCCATGCTCAATTCACTTGGATTGACTGAAGCCACATACATCTAGTCTGTATGTTGCACATATGCAAACTACATACTTGAGGTCATGTGCCTGCCCGCACCCGGCGCCGAAAGATCATGACATAGAGTGACTGCAGACTTTAACCCCAAGCAAATGGGCAAATGTATGGTATTAATAAATAATTTCGTTTTATTTTTATAGCCCTTTACAACTCTTCTGAAAAGCTTAAAAAACTTTCCCTTTGTTACGGAAACCTGTTTTTAGTGTAGATTGTTTTTCATTTTATCTCTGCATTCATTTAAAAAACCATAGATAACGGAAGTGTTTATAAAGCACATTTCACTTTTATATATAAAACCAATTATTATGGTAGAAGGAAGGGATTTGCATTGTTTTGTACGGCTTTCATTTCAGCTTGGTTGTTTTTGTTGCATCTCGTTGCATACAAGATCACATTCATAAAGGTCTCCTGTGCACGGCTGTATAGTGAAGTTATTATTAAACAAAGAATATTTATTGGTTAAGCTTACCAACAAACTATGGATTCTTCTATGGTTCTCCAAGGGCATACAAGACTGTAAAAGATAAGATTCAATGTAGCTACAGCATCTTATTACAGACAAGATCACAGATCAATCATATGAGGCTCTATGTCAACAGAATGAAATATCCAAACTCTCGGCTGAAAAAAAAGGAGCTATCTGTGAGTAGCCTACAGTCAACTCTTTGTGTTTGCTCATGATCGAAACTTCTGATAGTGTAAAGTGATATTTTACATTGATTTTTTTGTATGAAAAAACACCAGGAATTTTTAAGAATGGGCCCTTTAATCATTTCATTAAGTGCAGAGTTCCTTTTTCTTCTTTTCATTTAAAATTATTAAAATTATTTAAAATCAAGTGGATGTGTAAAGTGACCAGTGGCGCTACTTGACCATTGACATATAATGGTGGACAGACATTACAAATGGTAAAAGATATTTATAACCATTTATGGTTATCAGAATTGGAGTCAAAGGTGGTACAGAGGTATTATTCATTCTGGAAGGGATAAGTGGAAGGGAACCCAACATTAGGGAAGGGGGGAGTGGAGACCTCTAGGCAGCTCTAACATCACTCTGTCTACCCTAACGTCCCTATATAGGTTCTGCACATATTGCCTTGCAGGATACCTAATTCCTGCCTGTCCCTAGTAGTAAGCCCTGCATAGGGAAGGACAGGATGTGCACCAGTCAATCCCCACTACAACTAAATACAGATGGGATACACAAACCAGGGGAACATGTAGCCTGAGTGAACTCCTCAGAGAGAAATTCAGTTGTCCTCCAAACACCAAAGAGGAAGATAGCCGACTGCTATAGCTCCAAGCCTCAACAGGGAAATGGAAATGGAAATATCACCGGCAATTTCCAGCAGCAAGCTGGGAGTTATAAACAGCCAGTCCCAGGTGTGTCCATTAGAGTAGAAGGAAGGTTGCCACTGAGTCCTAGAGTCAGATGGACAAGGAAGAAGTCTGCAAAGCAAAGTGATGAGACCTAGGGTTGAGCGACCTTTACTTTTATAGGATCGGGTCGGGTTTCACGAAACCCGACTTTTTCAAAAGTCGGGTCGAGTGAAATCGGCCGATCCTATAAAAAAGTCGGGGTCGGGGTCGGCCGAAACTCAAAACCCAACTGCATTGGGTTTCCAATGGTTCCCAGGGTCTGAAGGAGCGGAAACTCTCCTTCAGGCCCTGGGATCCATATTTAAGTGTAAAATAAAGAATTAAAATAAAAAATATCACTATACTTACACTCTGATGCGCCCTGGTACTAACCGGGAACCTTCCTTCCTTAGAATCAGCCTTCCAGGACTTTGCGGTGACATCACGGTGACATCGCGGCTTGTGATTGGTCGCGCGGCCGCCCATGTGACCGCTCGCGCGACCAATCACAAGCCGCGACGTCACCGTGACGTCACCGAAGGTCCTGGAAGGGCTGATTCTTAGGAAGGAAGGCTGCCGGAAAGAAGCAGGGCGTGTCCGAGGGTGAGTATATACCTAATAGGAATGTACTCACCCTCGGCTTCGTTCCGGCAGCCTTCCTTCCTAAGAATCAGCCCTTCCAGGACCTTCGGTGACGTCACGGTGACGTCGCGGCTTGTGATTGGTCGCGCAAGCGATCACATGGGCGGCCGCGCGACCAATCACAAGCCGCGACGTCACCGCGACATCACCGCAAGGTCCTGGAAGGCTGATTCTAAGGAAGGAAGGTTCCCGGTTAGTACCAGGGCCCGTCAGAGGGTAAGTATAGCGATATTTTTTATTTTAATTCTTTATTTTACACTTAAATCTGAATTCCGATACCAATTCCCGATATCTTAAACATATCGGGAATCGGTATCGGAATTCCAATTCCAGATTCAGAAGATCGCCGACTTCATGGCCGACCCCACACAGGCGTCGGGTCGGGTTTCATGAAACCCGACTTTGCCAAAAGTCGGCGACTTCTGAAAATTGCCGACCCGTTTCGCTCAACCCTAATGAGACCTTCTGCAGTCAGACGCAGTGTGACGGTCTGTATCCTCTGACACCCTTGACAGGTGCCTTAGGTGGCTCCACATGCTATAGGAAACATTAGAACTGTAAATAACTCATTAGGTCTGGCATCTGTTAAATATTGAGAATTAGGAATTTCAAGTCACCACTAAGATTAGCCAAGGCTTAGCTTATTTATTTATTTCAAGTTTTGAAATGATCCACTTTCCATGGAATTGGGGATAACTCCCTCATAGCTAGGGGGCTGACTTCTGGGACTCCCACCAATCCTGAGATCATCATGGTGACTGCCACTCTATTTATTCTTATGGGAATTCTTAAGAACAGCCGAACACAGCATTTAGCTATCTCCAGCAGTCAAATCAAAAATTACTGAAATGGCAATGCGCATGATCGATCACATGGGCGTCTTCAAGCCCCAATTCTTTGGATTGATAGCGGTTCCAGTGATTTGACTCCAAGTGATTGGGAAGCTATCTCTTATCATATTTATACAAGATAACTTTCAAACTTGAGAATACTCCTTTAAGAGAAAGGAATATTATTAAAAACAAATCTAAAATTATACCCGCAAAGGTTGTTTAAAATGCCAAAAACTAACCAGATGAGATCATTCTGATTTAAAGAGGTTGTGCAACTTCTACACAAGTCTTCTAAATCACATGAATGGTTTTTAAAACATTCTTTTTCAGTCACCTCGACTCTACTGCCCAAACTCAGACCGCAGTGTCCAGGTGCCTGAAGAAAGGGACATCATCGATACCTGCCGTGGCGCAGACTACTGGAGCAATCATCACTACAGTGGAATGTAAAAATTTGGGCACCCCTGATCAAAATTACTGTTATGGTGAACAGTTAAGCAAGTTGAAGATGAAATGATCTCTAAAAAGGTCTAAAGATAAATACAAAAGAAGATATGCGGCAGCACTCACCAGATGACGTGGTTCAGTCCTTTATTGAAGATAAAAGATTCATTACAGCGTGTTCACGGCACGGGGGAGTGCGGACATAGAGGAAGTGAGCAGGGATCGACTGTCGATCCCTGTTCACTTCCTCTATGTCCGCACTCCGCCGTTCCGTGAACACGCTGTAATGAATCTTTTATCTTCAATAAAGGACTGAACCACGTTATCTGGTGAGTGCTGCCGCATATCTTCTTTTGTATTTGTACTTGAATGCCTGTTTTTCATGCGAGCACCTCCAGCTACTGAAGTTGCAATCAGAGAGAAAAAAACACCCACAATTGACTTTGTTTTATACATTGCGCTCAGTTCAGAGGCTGTGCAGCGCCGCATTTTTTCTTGACCACTGATACGAGGTCTAAAGATAAAGATGACACATTTCCTTTGTATTTTAGGTAAAAAAAAATTATTTTTCATGTCTTACATTTTAAAAATTACAAAAAGGAAAATGAGCTTATACAAACTTTTGGGCACCCTACATACTACGTAACTAGTAGCACCCCATTTTGAAAGTATCACAGCTTTTAAATCCTTTTTGTAGCCAGACTAGAGTCTTTTAATTCTTGTTTGAGGGATTTTCCTCCATTCTTACTAGGAAAATTCTTCCAGTTCTGTGAGACTCCTGGGTTGTCTAGCATCCTCTGCTATTTTGAGGTCTAGCTACAGATTTTCAATGACATTCAGATCAGGGGACTGTGAGGGCCATTGTAAAACATCAGCTTGCGCCTTTTCAGGTTGTCTATTGTGGGTTTTGATGTGTTTTGATCATTATCCATTTGTAGAAGCCATCCTCATTTCAACTTCAGCTTTTTTTACAGATGGTGTTATGTTTCAATCAATAATTAGTTGAAATTTCATCGAATCCATTCTTTTCTCTACCTTTGAAATGTTGCCAGTACCATTGGCTGCAACACAACCCCAAAGCATGATTGATCCACCCTCATGCTTAATGGTTGGCAATATCTTCTTTTCCTTATTTCCTTAAATTCTGTGCCCTTTTTTCTCTACACACACACCCTTGATCATTGTGGCCAAAGAGTTCCATTTTACCCTCATCAGTCCTCATGACTTGTTTCCAAAATGCATCAGGCTTATTTAGATGTTCTTTTGCACACTTATGATGCTGAATTTTATGGTGAGGAGGTAGCAGATGTTTTCTTCTGATGACTCTTCCATGAAGGCCATATTTGTGCAGGTGTCTCCAGAGTCCAGAGTCTGCTAAATCTTTCTGAAGGACTTTTGCAGTCAATCCTATGAGTAGCTCTCATTGAAATTATGCTTGGTCTTCCAGACCTTATCTTGACCTCCAATGTTACTGTTAATTGCCATTTCCTAATTACATTTTGAACTGAGGAAAGGGCAACATGAAAATACTTTGAAATCTTCTAATAGCATTCTCCTGCTTTGTGGGTATCCACCATTTTTATTTTCAGAGTGCTAGGCAGCTGTTTAGAAGAACCCATGGCTACTGTTTTGTGGCAGGTTAGATGAGGCTGGGTTTTTTTAAAGCTGCAAAATTTGAATCACCTGGCCTTTCCAAGCAATAATAGTGAACAAGCCGTAACCTTAACAGGCTAATTAAGGTCTGAAACCTTGGTCAAAGTTATCTAAGGACACAAATCTCCAGTGATGCCCAAACTTTTGCATTGGACCATTTTTCTTTTTGTAATTTTTAAAATGCTAGAAAAGACCATATTTTTTCCCCTAAATTACAAAGGAAATGTGTCATTTTTAACTTTAGGCCTTTTAGAGATCATTTCATGTTCAACTTGCTTAACTGTTCACAATAACAGTAATTTTGACCAGAGATGCCATAACTTTTAGATGCCACTGTAGATCTACAGAGGTTACAGCCAGCGACTATGCCTTATTTTTTTGTTTCTGAGCCTCTGGAAAATATTTGTAAATATGGGACAACTGTTTTAGTTAGTTAAACTGATTCAGCAAGAACTCACAAGGGTACCTGATGTGAAAATCATGAAGCAAAAAATAATTGGACATGTTGGACTTCAACTTTTCCCATCCTTTGTTCCTGTGGAACATAAGTAAGCTACTGCCCAAAGCTCTCTCTTTTGGTCAAGCACGGAGAGCACACATTTTGATTGACGAGTTGGTGGCATTTGCAAAGGAGAGCTGTCAGCCACTGGTTGTGTGGTTTGTAAGTTATCACTATGATAGAAAGTTATGGTTTCTTTTGTTTTTTTTTAATTCTTTTATTATCGTGATGATTATTCAGGCGCATGTGTTAGCAAAGGGCATTTTTTTCTTAATCAAAATCAGTAATTATATTGGATACATAGTGTCTGAATTCAGTTGCATCTGACCCATATCGCCCTCCCCTAGACTGCATCACGTTAACAAGAAAGAAGCAAAATAAAACCTTCAACATAAGTTTTATTACATTGGATCTATTACATTCTTTGAACTAATTAGACATGGCCTTTGCCAAATAAACAACGCAGCATTAATTGCTTGTCTCCCCTGCATTATTTTGAAGATTGATGAGGCAAATGTACACACATAACCTTTATGATAATGTCCAATCTAGAACCTATGATGGTGTCACCAATTATTTAGAAACAATAATGCAATGAATTCCTGTTTGATATAAATTAACTCTTTCCTTTTGGCATGAAAAAAAAAAACCTTTTAGGGCAGAGGTGGCAGATGAATGCATAAATGGATTTCTGTATGTCTATTAAGAATGTACAAATGGCATCGAGGTTAGTGATTATTTATTTACCATTAATTTTTTTCTGACCGATATAAGACATGTTGAGTTAATAGTCGTACAAAAGCAGAAGGAATACAAAACTGAGAAGGCATGACCTGAAAGATATGACCTATTGTTTCAATTAAGTTTTTATTGTTAGATATATTTATTTTTGAAATTTTGGCGATATGTTTTCATTTTAAAGTTTTTATTAAAAAGAAAAATTAGTGACCTTACAATTTTTGCATTGGCCACGGGGGGTATTTTAGACTTTCACAAAAGATCTACAAAGCTGGTACACAGGATCCACCAATCACAATAGGCAATGTCACAGCTCACCTCTTCCTCCTCCTGTATAATGACCAATAACACTTTTATATAGAGTAGATAACACAAGTTCCATTATTCACAATAAGTGATGTTACAGCTCACCTCCTCCTCCTGTACAATGACTGATAACACCTCTATATACAGTAGATAACACAACCATTCACAATAGGTGATGGCACAGCTCACCTCCTCCTCCTGTACAATGACCGATAACACCTCTATATACAGTAGATAACACAGGATCCACCATTCACAATAGGTGATGTCACAGCTCACCTCCTCCTCCTGTACAATGACTGATAACACCTCTATATACCGTAGATAACACAACCATTCACAATAGGTGATGTCACAGCTCACCTCCTCCTCCTGTACTATGACTGATAACACCTCTATATACAGTAGATAACACAGGATCCACCATTCACAATAGGTGATGTCACAGCTCACCTCCTCCTCCTGTACAATGACTGATAACACCTATATATACAGTTGATAACACAAGATCCAAATGTCACAACAGGTGATGTCACAGCTCAACTCCTCCATAACAATAACTTATAACACTATAGCACAGTTGATAATACATTATCAGCCAATCACAATAAGTGATATCACAGCTCCCCTTCCCTTCACAATAACCTTTGCACACACTTGATGCTTCAATACAAAATATAGGCTCTGTGTCTGTTCATTGTGGCTAATGTATGTATGCATTTCCTAAATCAAGAGGAAGCTAGAGTGAAAAAAGCCCTAGTGGCCAGTGTGAAAATTGCAAAAAATTGGTACCTACCCTTCCTGTCTCTGCTTCTGTCTCTAGACAGTGCCGTGCTCTAACCATGGGCAATAGTTCTAATTTTGTGTCCTCTGAGACTTGTAGATAGCGATAACTCTTGTGTGGTTTGTGTGGGACTGTAAGCTATTGAAATTCCCGGAAAACCTTCTGTCCATATCCAGTTATAATCTGACTTGCTTCTGTATAACTTGTGTCTTGTTATTCTCCCAGTAGATAGTCCTGATTTTTTACATTGGCTTGCTTTCTGACTATTCTCCTGGTTCTGAACTGGCTACCTGGCTATTTTCTTGCCACCAGTTTGCTCCTCCAATTAGCAGATCTTCCATTGAAGCAATACAGTGGACCTTGTTTTTAAAATAAGTGCCATATAGCAGGGTTAAACTCTTCAGGACATACCATATATAATTGAGTATAAGCCGAGATTTGCAGCCCATTTTTTTAGGCTAAAAGTGCATCTCTCAGCTTAAACTCGTGTCATTGTCCCAGGGAGTCGGCGGGGAGGGGGAGCGGCAGGAGTGGCGGCTGTCACATCATACTCACCTGCTCCCGACGCGATCTCTGCACCTTTCTGCTTCTCCGATGGTCTCCGGCGCCTGCAGCTCTTCCTGTGTTCAGCGGTCATGTGGTACCGCTCATTAAAGTAATGAATATGGACGTGACTTCACTCCCATAGGCATGGAGTGCATATTCATTACTTTAATGAGCGGTACCATGTGACCGCTGAACAAAGGAACAAGCTGCCGGCGCACACAGGAGACCATTGGAGAAGCAGGTACGCGCAGACCACGCCAGGAGGGGGTGAGTATGACGGGGAGGGTGAGTCATGCAATATTCACTGTCCCCGTTCCACCATTGGGCTCTGTCTTCCGCGTCCTCTGGCTGTGACAATCAGGTCAGAGGGTGCAATGACATGGTTAGTGCGCGCCCTCTGACTGAACAGTCACTGTAGAGATCTGGAAGACACAGCAGCTCACGGTGGTGGAACAGGGACAGGCGAATATCACAAGTGCTGGTGTCCTGAGCCAGTGGCAACTCCTGCACCTAGCCCCCATAGCGCACCTGTGTCCCCGCCTGCTCAGGATACCGGCACTAGACCCCCCGCAATGAGAGGTGAGTATGAGTATGTAATTTTATTTTTTTTAATTGCAGCAGCAGCATATGGGGCATATTATTCTATGGAGCATCTTATGAGGCCATCAACCTTTGTGCAGCATTATATGGGGTATAATATTCTATGGAGCATCTTATAGGGCCATCAACCTTTGTGCAGCATTATATGGGCATAATATTCTATGGAGCATCTTATGGGCCATCAACCTTTGTACAGCATTATATGGGGCAGAATATTCTATGGAGCATCTAATGGGGCCATCAACCTTTGCGCACCTTTATATGGGGCTGTAATAATTATAGGGGATAACTCAGGAGACTCTTTGTGTAGAACAAGACAACTACAGGACACAGTTTTATAAGTAGTAAAGTCTATATTATCACACGGTGATTCAAACAGGTGCAGAGAGAAACTCAAGTCCACAAGACTTGGTGCAAATAATAAACGCAGCTTGGCAGTCTATAGGAAACTTCAGGGAAAATGCAATCAAGCAGAAAGTCTATGAAGCACAGTTATTCTTGAGGATACTTGACACGAATAAATCCTTGTCTTAGTCCAGGCACAGATAGATATGCTTATTAGGCAGTTCAAATCATATCTTAGCTTAACCAGGGAGGCCTGGTTAATAGTCTCAGGTTATTGCAAAGCAGCAACAGCTTACATGACCAGCAAATGCAGATGGAAGTAACCACGAACAGCAGATGAAGGAGGATTACTGGAAACTTGTGTATGCAGCAGGAACTCAGAGCAGAGTAGCAGGATCACCACACAGGTTCACAGGAGCAGGTGCATAGCCAGGGAGTAATCAGAGGTCAGGAGCTGGATGCAAGGCAGAATACTCTAGCACAGCCAGAGCCTGGGGTGGAGTTTCATAGCAGGAGACACAGTGCACATGAGACCAAAGACACCATCTTGAAAAAGGGCAGTAATGCACAAAAGGTAAAAAATGTTCAGAGTCCTGACATTACTCCCTCCTTAGTAGTGGCCTTAGGACGATCCTGGACCTGGTTTCTCAGGGAATCTCTGATGAAAACGAGAAATCTTTTGTTGGGTATTGATGTTTTCCACAGGTTCCCAAGAGTCTTCCTCAGGGGGATATCCCTGCCATCTTATCAGATATTGGAGCCGATTCCTGCGAATCCTGGAATCAATAATTTCCTCCACCACGAATTGTTCTTGCCCATCAATCACCACAGGCTGCGGAGGTGGCACAACACGTCCCTGGAAGGTATTAGGAGATACAGGCTTTAGTAAAGATACTTGAAAAACTGGGTGTACCTTCATTGTCCTATGCAGCTTTAGCCGGCAGGCCACAGAACTCACAATACCATTGATCTTGAAAGGGCCAATGAATTTCTGTCCAAGTTTTTGTGAAGGAACATTTAACTTCAGATTCTTAGTTGCTAACCGCACGGAATCTCCTACCTTGAACATGGGTGCAGGTTTACGGAATCTATCAGCCGATCTCTTATAACGTTCTTGAGCTGTGGTCAGGGATCCCTTCAGAACCTCCAGATTCTGTCTCATCGCAGTCAGCCTTTCCACCACTGCCGGAACCGGAGAATTAATTGGAGACCTAGGTAAAATACATGGATGATAACCCAGATTGGCAAAGAAAGGTGTAAATTTAGTGGAGGCGCTCTGAGAATTATTATATGAAAATTCGGCTAACAGCAGCAACTCCAACCAATCATCCTGGAGATGGCTGACATAACATCTTAGATATTGTTCCAGAGTCTGGTTAGTACGCTCAGTCTGACCATTTGTCTGGGGATGGTAAGCAGAAGAGAGACAGACATTAATATTGAGTGCAGAGAAAAACCCCTTCCAGAATCTTGAAGTGAACTGTGCTCCACGGGCAGAGATGATCTCATCCGGAACCCCGTGCAACCAAAAGACATTCTGTATAACCAAGTTCACTGTATCTTTAGCTGAGGGGAGGCCGGGGCACGGAACAAAATGAGCAGCTTTAGTCAGGCGATCAACTACCACCATGATTGTATTCATGCCCCCCGATGTAGGCAGCTCCACAATAAAGTCCATTGATATAGACCCCCAGGGTGGGACGGAACAGGTAATGGTTGTAGAAGACCCGTAGGTGCCACATGAGAAGTCTTGTAAGGGGCACATACCTCGCAAGAGAGAACATAGTCTTTGGTATCCTTCAGGCAAGTTGGCCACCAGAAGAATCGGCTCAGGAACTCTTGTGTCTTCTGTACCCCCCTGTGACCAGCCAACTCGGAGTCATGTACCAACTTGAGGATCTGCAGACGGACGACCTTCGGGACATAGATACATCAATCTCTGAACCACATGCCACACTTAAAGACAAGATTAATATCCACAGGTGGGTTGGCCAGAAATACATCACCTTCATAGGCCTCCTGTTATGATCCGGTGACCTTGGAGCCGCATGAAAACTTTCTCTGGAGTCGGTGGAACCTGTACTGACCGCAAATCCTGAACTAACACCGCAACTAGAAGTAGCCGTGGGGTGTGCCTAACAAACCCTAGACACCTCGACACAGCCGGAGGACTAAATACCCCTATAGATGGAAATAGGAATGCTATCTTACCTCAGAGCAGACCCCCAAAGGATAGGCAGCCCCCACAAATAATGACTGTGAGTAGGAGAAGAATAGACACACGCAGGTAGAAAACAGGATTTAGCAAAAGAGGCCACTCTAGCTAAATAGGAAAGGATAGGACAGATTACTAGGCGGTCAGTATTAAAACCATTCCAAAAATATCCACAACAGATAATACAAAAAGTTCCACAATCTAACTAAAGACATGGAATGTATATCTGCCACTCCAGAGAATCCAGTAAGACTGAGAAAATACTGACACAATCTAGCTGGACAAGAAAACACAAAGAATAGCACTGAATTGTGAAGCACACAGCATGTGTGCCACAGGAAAAAAAACCCAGACACTTATCTTTGCTGATTTGGCAGAATGACAGGAGGAACCAGGCAGAGGTCCAACACCTCCCAACAACAATTGACAACTGGCAAGGACTAATGAATCCTGCACACCTAAATACCCCAGTCAGAACTGCAATCAGCAGACATACCTGACCAGGACTGCAACCCAGGGACAACTGCATTACCACCTACCACCACCGGAGGGAACCCAAAAGCAGAATTCACAACAGTACACTCCCCTTGAGGAGGGGTCACTGAACCCTCACCAGCGCCCCCAGGCCAATCAGGACGAGCCAGATGAAAGGCACGGACCAGATCAGCAGCATGGACATCAGAAGCAAAAACCCAAGAATTATCCTCCTGGCCATAACCCTTCCATTTGACAGGGTACTGAAGCCTCCGCCTCAAAAAATGAGAATCCAAAATCTTCTCAACCACATACTCCAGCTCCCCATCAACCAAAACAGGGGCCGGAGGATCAACAGAGGGAACAACGGGCACCACATATTTCCGCAATAAAGATCTATGGAAGACATTATGGATAGCAAAAGAGGCCGGAAGCTCCAATCGAAAAGACACCGGATTAATAATCTCAGAAATCCTATAAGGACCAATAAACCGAGGCTTAAACTTAGGGGAAGAGACCTTCATAGGAACATGACGGGAAGACAACCAAACCAAATCCCCAACCCGAAGCCGGGAGCCAACACACCGACGACGGTTAGCAAAACGTTGAGCCTCCTCCTGAGACAACACCAAATTGTCCACCACATGAGCCCAAATCTGCTGCAACCTGTCAACCACAGAATCCACACCAGGACAGTCAGAAGGCTCAACTTGCCCAGAAGAAAAACGAGGATGAAAACCAAAATTACAAAAAAAAGGCGAAACCAAAGTAGCCGAACTAGCCCGATTATTAAGGGCAAACTCGGCCAATGGCAAAAAGGCCACCCAATCATCCTGATCGGCAGACACAAAGCATCTCAAATAAGTCTCCAAAGTCTGATTAGTTCGCTTGGTCTGGCCATTTGTCTGAGGATGAAATGCAGAAGAAAAAGACAAATCAATGCCCAGCCTAGCACAAAAGGCCCGCCAAAACCTAGAAACAAACTGGGAACCTCTGTCGGACACAATATTCTCCGGAATACCATGCAAACGAACCACATGCTGAAAAAACAACGGAACCAACTCTGAAGAGGAAGGCAATTTAGGCAAAGGCACCAAATGAACCATCTTAGAAAGCCGGTCACAAACAACCCAGATGACCGACATCCTCTGGGAAACCGGAAGATCAGAAATAAAATCCATAGAAATATGCGTCCAGGGCCTCTCAGGGACCGGCAATGGCAAAAGTAACCCACTAGCACGGGAACAACAAGGCTTGGCCCGCGCACAAGTCCCACAGGACTGCACAAAAGAACGCACATCACGTGACAACGAAGGCCACCAAAAGGACCTACCAACCAAATCTCTGGTACCAAAAATACCAGGATGACCAGCCAACACAGAACAGTGAAACTCAGAAATCACTCTACTAGTCCATCTGTCAGGAACAAACAATTTCCCCACAGGACAGCGGTCAGGTCTATCAGCCTGAAATTCCTGAAGAACCTGCCGTAAATCAGGGGAAATGGCAGAAAGGACCACCCCTTCTTTCAGAATGCCGACCGGTTCAAGGACCTCAGGAGAATCAGGCAAAAAACTCCTAGAAAGGGCATCAGCCTTAATATTCTTAGAACCCGGAAGATACGAAACCACGAAATCAAAACAGGAAAAAAACAAGGACCATCGAGCCTGTCTAGGACTCAGCCGTTTGGCAGACTCGAGGTAAATCAAATTCTTATGATCGGTAAGGACCACAATACGGTGCTTAGCTCCCTCAAGCCAATGTCGCCACTCCTCAAACGCCCACTTCATAGCCAACAACTCACGATTGCCGACATCATAATTGCGTTCAGCAGGCAAAAACTTGCGGGAGAAGAAGGCACACGGTTTCATCAAAGAACCAACAGAATCCCTCTGAGACAAAACGGCCCCTGCCCCAATCTCAGAAGCATCAATCTCAACCTTGAACGGAAGAGAAACATCTGGTTGGCGCAACACCGGAGCAGATGTAAATCGGCGTTTAAGCTCCTGAAAGGCAGAGACAGCCGCAGAGGACCAATTCGCCACATCAGCGCCTTATTTCGTCAAATCAGTCAAGGGTTTAACCACGCTGGAGAAGTTAGCAATGAAACTGCGATAAAAATGTGCAAAACCCCAAAATTTCTGAAGGCTCTTCACGGATGTGGGTTGAATCCAATCATGAATGGCCTGAACCTTAACCGGATCCATCTCCATAGATGAGGGAGAAAAAAGCCCAAAAAAGAAACCTTCTGCACCCCAAAGAAACACTTAGACCCCTTCACAAACAAAGCATTGTCACGAAGGATCTGAAATACCATCCTGACCTGTTCCACATGAGACTTCCAATCATCGGAAAAAAATCAAAATATCGTCCAAATATACAATCAAGAATTTATCAATATAAGTCCGGAAGATATCATGCATGATGGATTGGAAAACAGATGGAGCGTTAGTGAGCCCAAATGGCATCACAAGATATTCAAAATGGCCTTCGGGCGTATTAAACGCAGTTTTCCATTCATCACCCTGCTTAAAACGAACAAGATTATATGCCCCCCGAAGGTCAATCTTCGTAAACCAACTAGCCCCTTTAATCCTAGCAAACAAATTGGAAAGCAAAGGTAAAGGGTATTGAAACTTGACCGTGATCTTATTCAAGAGGCGATAATCAATACAAGGTCTCAAGGAGCCATCCTTCTTAGCAACAAAAAAACCCCTGCTCCCAACGGTGAAGAAGATGGCCGAATATTCCCTTTCTCCAAAGACTCCTTAACATAACTCCGCATGGCGGTATGTTCAGGCACAGACAGGTTGAAAAGTCGGCCCTTAGGAAACTTACTGCCTGGAATCAAGTCAATCGCACAATCACAGTCCCTGTGCGGTGGAAGGGAACTGGACTTGGGCTCATCGAATACATCCTGAAAATCAGACAAAAACTCTGGAATTTCAGAAGAGGAAGAAGAGGAGATTGACATCAAAGGAACATCATTATGAACCCCCTGACAACCCCAACTAGTCACAGACATAGATTTCCAATCCAACACAGGATTATGTACCTGCAACCACGGGAAACCCAGCACAAATTATGCAACACCAGAAATCGACAATCTTCCTGATGGGCTGGTGCCATGTGCATGGTCACCTGTGTCCAAAACTGGGGCTTATTTTTAGCCAAAGGTGTAGCATCAATCCCCCTTAAAGGAATAGGGTTCTGCAAAGGCTGCAAGGGAAAACCACAACGACTGGCAAACTCAAAATCCATTAAGTTCAAGGCGGCGCCTGAATCCACAAACGCCATGTCAGAAAATGATGACAATGAGCAGATCAAGGACACCGATAACAGAAATTTAGGTTGTACAGTACGGATAGTAAATGAACTAGCGATCATTTTTGTCCACTTAGGGCAGATTGAAATGACATGAGAAGCGTCGCCACAATAATAACACAACCTATTCTGATGTCTGAATCCTTGTCGTTCCGTTCTAGACAAAATCCTATCACACTGCATTGGCTCAGGACTTTGCTCTATGGACGACGCCACAGCGCGCACAGTTTGACGCTCCCGCAAACGACGATCAATCTGAATGGCCAGAGACATAGAATCACTCAGACCGGAAGGCGTGGGAAACACCACCATAACATCTTTAACGGATTCAGAAAGACCCTTTCTGAAAATTGCCGCCAAAGCATCATCATTCCATTTAGTCAACACAGACCATTTTCTAAATTTCTGACAATACAATTCTGCCGCCTCTTGACCCTGAGACAGGGCCAACAAGGTTTTCTCCGCTTGATCCACAGAATTCGGTTCATCATATAATAATCCTAAAGCCTGAAAAAAGGAATCTACATTAAGCAAGGCCGGATTCCCAGATTCCAGGGAAAACGCCCAATCCTGTGGATCGCCACGCAGCAGGGAGATGACAATTTTAACCTGCTGAATGGAATCACCGGAGGATCGCGGTCTCATAGCAAAAAACAGTTTACAATTGTTTTTAAAACCCCAAAATTTGGACCTATCACCAAAAAACAAATCAGGAGTAGGAATCTTCGGCTCTAAAGCAGGAGTCTGAACAATATAATCAGAAATATCCTGTACCCTAGCAGCAAGCTGGTCTACACAAGAAGCTAATTCCTGAACATCCATGCTGGCACAAGACTCCTCAGCCACCCATAAATAAAGAGGGAAGAGAAGACAAAACAGACTGCAGAAAAAAAAATGTCTCAACACCTTTCTTCCCTTCTTCTGAGATACATTTAACTCATTATAGTCAAGTTGTACTGTTATGATCCGGTGACCTTGGAGCCGCATGAAAACTTTCTCTGGAGTCGGTGGAACCTGTACTGACCGCAAATCCTGAACTAACACCGCAACTAGAAGTAGCCGTGGGGTGTGCCTAACAAACCCTAGACACCTCGACACAGCCGGAGGACTAAATACCCCTATAGATGGAAATAGGAATGCTATCTTACCTCAGAGCAGACCCCCAAAGGATAGGCAGCCCCCACAAATAATGACTGTGAGTAGGAGAAGAATAGACACACGCAGGTAGAAAACAGGATTTAGCAAAAGAGGCCACTCTAGCTAAATAGGAAAGGATAGGACAGATTACTAGGCGGTCAGTATTAAAACCATTCCAAAAATATCCACAACAGATAATACAAAAAGTTCCACAATCTAACTAAAGACATGGAATGTATATCTGCCACTCCAGAGAATCCAGTAAGACTGAGAAAATACTGACACAATCTAGCTGGACAAGAAAACACAAAGAATAGCACTGAATTGTGAAGCACACAGCATGTGTGCCACAGGAAAAAAAACCCAGACACTTATCTTTGCTGATTTGGCAGAATGACAGGAGGAACCAGGCAGAGGTCCAACACCTCCCAACAACAATTGACAACTGGCAAGGACTAATGAATCCTGCACACCTAAATACCCCAGTCAGAACTGCAATCAGCAGACATACCTGACCAGGACTGCAACCCAGGGACAACTGCATTACCACCTACCACCACCGGAGGGAACCCAAAAGCAGAATTCACAACAGTACACTCCCCTTGAGGAGGGGTCACTGAACCCTCACCAGCGCCCCCAGGCCAATCAGGACGAGCCAGATGAAAGGCACGGACCAGATCAGCAGCATGGACATCAGAAGCAAAAACCCAAGAATTATCCTCCTGGCCATAACCCTTCCATTTGACAGGGTACTGAAGCCTCCGCCTCAAAAAATGAGAATCCAAAATCTTCTCAACCACATACTCCAGCTCCCCATCAACCAAAACAGGGGCCGGAGGATCAACAGAGGGAACAACGGGCACCACATATTTCCGCAATAAAGATCTATGGAAGACATTATGGATAGCAAAAGAGGCCGGAAGCTCCAATCGAAAAGACACCGGATTAATAATCTCAGAAATCCTATAAGGACCAATAAACCGAGGCTTAAACTTAGGGGAAGAGACCTTCATAGGAACATGACGGGAAGACAACCAAACCAAATCCCCAACCCGAAGCCGGGAGCCAACACACCGACGACGGTTAGCAAAACGTTGAGCCTCCTCCTGAGACAACACCAAATTGTCCACCACATGAGCCCAAATCTGCTGCAACCTGTCAACCACAGAATCCACACCAGGACAGTCAGAAGGCTCAACTTGCCCAGAAGAAAAACGAGGATGAAAACCAAAATTACAAAAAAAAGGCGAAACCAAAGTAGCCGAACTAGCCCGATTATTAAGGGCAAACTCGGCCAATGGCAAAAAGGCCACCCAATCATCCTGATCGGCAGACACAAAGCATCTCAAATAAGTCTCCAAAGTCTGATTAGTTCGCTTGGTCTGGCCATTTGTCTGAGGATGAAATGCAGAAGAAAAAGACAAATCAATGCCCAGCCTAGCACAAAAGGCCCGCCAAAACCTAGAAACAAACTGGGAACCTCTGTCGGACACAATATTCTCCGGAATACCATGCAAACGAACCACATGCTGAAAAAACAACGGAACCAACTCTGAAGAGGAAGGCAATTTAGGCAAAGGCACCAAATGAACCATCTTAGAAAGCCGGTCACAAACAACCCAGATGACCGACATCCTCTGGGAAACCGGAAGATCAGAAATAAAATCCATAGAAATATGCGTCCAGGGCCTCTCAGGGACCGGCAATGGCAAAAGTAACCCACTAGCACGGGAACAACAAGGCTTGGCCCGCGCACAAGTCCCACAGGACTGCACAAAAGAACGCACATCACGTGACAACGAAGGCCACCAAAAGGACCTACCAACCAAATCTCTGGTACCAAAAATACCAGGATGACCAGCCAACACAGAACAGTGAAACTCAGAAATCACTCTACTAGTCCATCTGTCAGGAACAAACAATTTCCCCACAGGACAGCGGTCAGGTCTATCAGCCTGAAATTCCTGAAGAACCTGCCGTAAATCAGGGGAAATGGCAGAAAGGACCACCCCTTCTTTCAGAATGCCGACCGGTTCAAGGACCTCAGGAGAATCAGGCAAAAAACTCCTAGAAAGGGCATCAGCCTTAATATTCTTAGAACCCGGAAGATACGAAACCACGAAATCAAAACAGGAAAAAAACAAGGACCATCGAGCCTGTCTAGGACTCAGCCGTTTGGCAGACTCGAGGTAAATCAAATTCTTATGATCGGTAAGGACCACAATACGGTGCTTAGCTCCCTCAAGCCAATGTCGCCACTCCTCAAACGCCCACTTCATAGCCAACAACTCACGATTGCCGACATCATAATTGCGTTCAGCAGGCAAAAACTTGCGGGAGAAGAAGGCACACGGTTTCATCAAAGAACCAACAGAATCCCTCTGAGACAAAACGGCCCCTGCCCCAATCTCAGAAGCATCAATCTCAACCTTGAACGGAAGAGAAACATCTGGTTGGCGCAACACCGGAGCAGATGTAAATCGGCGTTTAAGCTCCTGAAAGGCAGAGACAGCCGCAGAGGACCAATTCGCCACATCAGCGCCTTATTTCGTCAAATCAGTCAAGGGTTTAACCACGCTGGAGAAGTTAGCAATGAAACTGCGATAAAAATGTGCAAAACCCCAAAATTTCTGAAGGCTCTTCACGGATGTGGGTTGAATCCAATCATGAATGGCCTGAACCTTAACCGGATCCATCTCCATAGATGAGGGAGAAAAAAGCCCAAAAAAGAAACCTTCTGCACCCCAAAGAAACACTTAGACCCCTTCACAAACAAAGCATTGTCACGAAGGATCTGAAATACCATCCTGACCTGTTCCACATGAGACTTCCAATCATCGGAAAAAAATCAAAATATCGTCCAAATATACAATCAAGAATTTATCAATATAAGTCCGGAAGATATCATGCATGATGGATTGGAAAACAGATGGAGCGTTAGTGAGCCCAAATGGCATCACAAGATATTCAAAATGGCCTTCGGGCGTATTAAACGCAGTTTTCCATTCATCACCCTGCTTAAAACGAACAAGATTATATGCCCCCCGAAGGTCAATCTTCGTAAACCAACTAGCCCCTTTAATCCTAGCAAACAAATTGGAAAGCAAAGGTAAAGGGTATTGAAACTTGACCGTGATCTTATTCAAGAGGCGATAATCAATACAAGGTCTCAAGGAGCCATCCTTCTTAGCAACAAAAAAAACCCTGCTCCCAACGGTGAAGAAGATGGCCGAATATTCCCTTTCTCCAAAGACTCCTTAACATAACTCCGCATGGCGGTATGTTCAGGCACAGACAGGTTGAAAAGTCGGCCCTTAGGAAACTTACTGCCTGGAATCAAGTCAATCGCACAATCACAGTCCCTGTGCGGTGGAAGGGAACTGGACTTGGGCTCATCGAATACATCCTGAAAATCAGACAAAAACTCTGGAATTTCAGAAGAGGAAGAAGAGGAGATTGACATCAAAGGAACATCATTATGAACCCCCTGACAACCCCAACTAGTCACAGACATAGATTTCCAATCCAACACAGGATTATGTACCTGCAACCACGGGAAACCCAGCACAAATTATGCAACACCAGAAATCGACAATCTTCCTGATGGGCTGGTGCCATGTGCATGGTCACCTGTGTCCAAAACTGGGGCTTATTTTTAGCCAAAGGTGTAGCATCAATCCCCCTTAAAGGAATAGGGTTCTGCAAAGGCTGCAAGGGAAAACCACAACGACTGGCAAACTCAAAATCCATTAAGTTCAAGGCGGCGCCTGAATCCACAAACGCCATGTCAGAAAATGATGACAATGAGCAGATCAAGGACACCGATAACAGAAATTTAGGTTGTACAGTACGGATAGTAAATGAACTAGCGATCATTTTTGTCCACTTAGGGCAGATTGAAATGACATGAGAAGCGTCGCCACAATAATAACACAACCTATTCTGATGTCTGAATCCTTGTCGTTCCGTTCTAGACAAAATCCTATCACACTGCATTGGCTCAGGACTTTGCTCTATGGACGACGCCACAGCGCGCACAGTTTGACGCTCCCGCAAACGACGATCAATCTGAATGGCCAGAGACATAGAATCACTCAGACCGGAAGGCGTGGGAAACACCACCATAACATCTTTAACGGATTCAGAAAGACCCTTTCTGAAAATTGCCGCCAAAGCATCATCATTCCATTTAGTCAACACAGACCATTTTCTAAATTTCTGACAATACAATTCTGCCGCCTCTTGACCCTGAGACAGGGCCAACAAGGTTTTCTCCGCTTGATCCACAGAATTCGGTTCATCATATAATAATCCTAAAGCCTGAAAAAAGGAATCTACATTAAGCAAGGCCGGATTCCCAGATTCCAGGGAAAACGCCCAATCCTGTGGATCGCCACGCAGCAGGGAGATGACAATTTTAACCTGCTGAATGGAATCACCGGAGGATCGCGGTCTCATAGCAAAAAACAGTTTACAATTGTTTTTAAAACCCCAAAATTTGGACCTATCACCAAAAAACAAATCAGGAGTAGGAATCTTCGGCTCTAAAGCAGGAGTCTGAACAATATAATCAGAAATATCCTGTACCCTAGCAGCAAGCTGGTCTACACAAGAAGCTAATTCCTGAACATCCATGCTGGCACAAGACTCCTCAGCCACCCATAAATAAAGAGGGAAGAGAAGACAAAACAGACTGCAGAAAAAAAAATGTCTCAACACCTTTCTTCCCTTCTTCTGAGATACATTTAACTCATTATAGTCAAGTTGTACTGTTATGATCCGGTGACCTTGGAGCCGCATGAAAACTTTCTCTGGAGTCGGTGGAACCTGTACTGACCGCAAATCCTGAACTAACACCGCAACTAGAAGTAGCCGTGGGGTGTGCCTAACAAACCCTAGACACCTCGACACAGCCGGAGGACTAAATACCCCTATAGATGGAAATAGGAATGCTATCTTGCCTCAGAGCAGACCCCCAAAGGATAGGCAGCCCCCCATGAATAATGACTGTGAGTAGGAGAAGAATAGACACACGCAGGTAGAAAACAGGATTTAGCAAAAGAGGCCACTCTAGCTAAATAGGAAAGGATAGGACAGATTACTAGGTGGTCAGTATTAAAACCCTTCCAAAAATATCCACAACAGATAATACAAAAAGTTCCACAATCTAACTAAAGACATGGAATGTATATCTGCCACTCCAGAGAATCCAGCAAGACTGAGAAAATACTGACACAATCTAAGCTGGACAAGAAAACACAAAGAATAGCACTGAATTGTGAAGCACACAGCATGTGTGCCACAGGAAAAAAAAACAGACACTTATCTTTGCTGATTTGGCAGAATGACAGGAGTAACCAGGCAGAGGTCCAACACCTCCCAACAACAATTGACAACTGGCAAGGACTAATGAATCCTGCACACCTAAATACCCCAGTCAGAACTGCAATCAGCAGACACACCTGACCAGGACTGCAACCCAGGGACAACTGCATTACCACCTACTACCACCGGAGGGAACCCAAAAGCAGAATTCACAACAGCCTCCCTGCACTCCTTCCACAAGTCCTGATCGTGGATAACTCCGATGAAATTGGCATCAGATAGAATGGTCTTGGACGGGGCTCCAGGTACGGAATCAGCAGCATGGATTCGGGATAAAGCATCAGCCTTCCCATTACGAGAACCTGGACGGTACGAGATAACAAAGTTAAATTGATTTAAAAATAAGTTCCAACAAGCCTGACGAGGAGAAAGACATCAAGCGGATCTAAGGAACTCTAGATTGCGATGGTCAGTTAGCACTATGATCTGTTGTGCAGCTCCTTGCAGATGATGCCTCCATTCTTTGAAAGCCGCAATAATAGCCAGCAATTCCTTGTCTCCTGTTATGATCCTTAGTGGTTGAGGATCACGAATTACTCCAGCTAAGTAACAAACATAGGACAAGCTCTAGGGAGGTGGCAAACTGGACGGACCGCAAATCTGAACCTACCCAAACACACTAGAAGTAGCCGGTGAACGTGCCTAAAAATCCTAGACGTCTCGAGCCAGCTTGAGGAACTAACTACCCCTAGAGAGAAAGAAAGACCTCTCTTGCCTCCAGAGAAATAATCCCCAAAGATATAGAAGCCCCCAACAAATAATAACGGTGAGGTAAGAGGAAGGCACATACACAGGGGTGAAAACAGATTCAGAAAATGAGGCCCACTAATACTAGATAGCAGAAAATAGTAAAGGGGTCTGTGCGGTCAGTAAAAAACCCTTAGAAAATATCCACACTGAGATTTCAAGAACCCCCGCACCAACTAACGGTGTGGGGGGAGAAACTCAGTCCCCTAGAGCAACCAGCAAGCGAGGAGATCACATCTTAGCAAGCTGGACAAGAAACATGATGAATGCTGATCATCAAAAAATGAACGGACAAAAACTTAGCCTGTCTTGGAGAGGCTGAGAGCAAGGTAATCACAAGGAATCTGAAGAGCACTGAATACATTGATAGCAGGCAAGGAACTGAGTATCCAGGTGAGTTAAATAGGAAACCCACCAAGGATAACGAACCAGCTGATACAGCCAACCTGCAGAAAGACAACACTACACAGTACCGCTTGTGACCACTAGAGGGAGCCTAAAAATAGAGTTCACAACAGTACCCCCCCCCTTGAGGAGGGGTCACCGAACCCTCATCAAGACCCCCAGGGCGATCAGGATGAGCCGCGTGGAAGGCACGAACCAAATCGGCCGCATGAACATCAGAGGCGACAACCCAGGAATTATCCTCCTGACCATAGCCCTTCCACTTCACCAAATACTGAAGCCTCCGTCTAGAGATACAAGAATCCAAAATCTTCTCCACCACGTACTCCAATTCTCCGTCGACCAGCACCGGAGCAGGAGGCTCAACAGAAGGAACCACAGGTACCACATACCTCCGCAACAAAGACCTATGTAACACATTATGAATGGCAAACGATGCTGGGAGATCCAAACGAAAAGACACCGGGTTAAGGATTTCCAAGATCTTATAAGGACCGATGAAGCGAGGCTTGAATTTAGGAGAGGAGACCTTCATAGGAACATACCGAGAAGACAGCCACACCAAATCCCCAACATGAAGTCGGGGACCCACACCGCGGCGGCGGTTGGCAAAACGCTGAGCCTTCTCCTGTGACAACCTCAAATTGTCCACCACATGGTTCCAAATCTGCTGCAACCTATCCACCACAGAATCCACCCCAGGACAGTCAGAAGACTCAACCTGACCCGAGGAAAAACGAGGATGAAAACCAGAATTGCAGAAAAAAGGCGAAACCAAAGTAGCAGAACTAGCCTGATTATTAAGGGCAAACTCGGCCAATGGCAAAAAAGTCACCCAATCATCCTGATCAGCAGAAACAAAACATCTCAAATAAGTTTCCAACGTCTGATTAGTTCGCTCGGTTTGGCCATTAGTCTGAGGATGGAAGGCTGACAAAAAAGATAAATCAATGCCCATCTTAGCACAAAAAGTCCGCCGAAACCTGGACACAAACTGGGATCTTCTATCAGACACTATTTTCAGGAATGCCGTGCAAGCGAACCACATTCTGAAAAAATAGAGGAACCAAATCGGAGGAGGAAGGCAACTTAGGCAAGGGCACCAAATGGACCATCTTGGAAAAACGATCACACACCACCCAGATGACAGACATTTTCTGAGATACTGGAAGATCCGAAATAAAATCCATGGAAATGTGCGTCCAAGGCCTTTTCGGGACAGGCAAAGGCAAAAGCAAACCGCTGGCACGAGAACAGCAAGGCTTAGCCCGAGCACAAATCCCACAAGACTGCACAAAGGAACGCACATCCCGCGACAAGGAAGGCCACCAGAAGGACCTAGCCACCAAATCTCTGGTACCAAAAATCCCAAGATGACCCGTGTTATGACCCCAATGGCGAGGGTCTCAGAGGTACGTGGAAGTCTGCAGAATACAAAAATCCAGCTCATAGGGCAGTGGTAACTGGGTTGACCATATATCTACTCCTAACGCCAACACTAGAAGTAGCCGGGGATCATTCCTACGTTGATTCTAGATGACACGCTCCAGCCGGAGAATCTAGCTACCCCTAGTAGAGGAAAACAAAAGACCTTTCTTGCCTCCAGAGAAGGGGACCCCAAAGCTGGATAGAAGCCCCCCACAGATAATAACGGTGAGGTAAGAGGAAATGACAAACACAGAAATGAACCAGGTTTAGCACAGAGAGGCCCGCTTACTGATAGCAGAATAAAGAAAGGTAACTTATATGGTCAACAAAAACCCTATCAAAATCCACACTGGAAATTCAAGAACCCCCGAACCGTCTAACGGTCCGGGGGGAGAACACCAGCCCCCTAGAGCTTCCAGCAAAGGTCAGGATATAGATTTGGAACAAGCTGGACAAAAATACAAAACCAAAACAAATAGCAAAAAGCAAAAGGCAGACTTAGCTGATATAACTGGAACCAGGATCAGTAGACAAGAGCACAGCAGACTAGCTCTGATAACTACGTTGCCAGGCATAGAACTGAAGGTCTAGGGAGCTTATATAGCAACACCCCTAACTAACGACCCAGGTGCGGATAAAAGGAATGACAGAAAAACCAGAGTCAAAAAACTAGTAACCACTAGAGGGAGCAAAAAGCAAATTCACAATAGTACCCCCCCCTTAGTGAGGGGTCACCGAACCCTCACCACGACCACCAGGGCGATCAGGATGAGCGGCATGAAAGGCACGAACTAAATCGGCCGCATGAACATCAGAGGCGACCACCCAGGAATTATCCTCCTGACCATAGCCCTTCCACTTGACCAGGTACTGAAGCCTCCGCCTGGAGAGGCGAGAATCCAAGATCTTCTCCACCATGTACTCCAACTCGCCCTCAACCAACACCGGAGCAGGAGGCTCAGCAGAAGGAACTACAGGCACAATGTACCGCCGCAACAAGGACCTATGAAATACATTGTGAATAGCAAACGACACAGGAAGATCCAGACGAAAAGATACAGGATTAAGGATTTCCAATATCTTGTAAGGCCCAATAAAACGAGGTTTAAATTTGGGAGAGGAGACCTTCATAGGAACAAAGCGGGAAGAAAGCCATACCAAATCCCCAACGCGTAGTCGGGGACCCACACCGCGGCGGCGGTTGGCAAAGCGCTGAGCCCTCTCCTGTGACAACTTCAAGTTGTCCACCACATGATTCCAGATCCGCTGCAACCTATCTACCACAGAATCCACCCCAGGACAGTCAGAAGGCTCCACATGACCCGAAGAAAAGCGAGGATGGAAACCAGAGTTGCAGAAAAAAGGCGAAACCAAGGTGGCGGAACTAGCCCGATTATTAAGGGCAAACTCAGCCAACGGCAAGAATGTCACCCAATCGTCCTGATCAGCAGAGACAAAACACCTCAAATAAGCCTCCAAAGTCTGATTGGTTCGCTCCGTCTGTCCATTAGTCTGAGGATGGAAAGCAGACGAAAACGACAAATCAATGCCCATCCTACTACAAAAGGATCGCCAGAACCTAGAAACGAACTGGGATCCTCTGTCTGACACAATATTCTCAGGGATGCCGTGCAAACGAACCACGTTCTGGAAAAACACAGGAACCAGATCGGAAGAGGAAGGCAGCTTAGGCAAAGGAACCAAATGGACCATCTTGGAGAAGCGATCACATATCACCCAGATAACGGACATGCCCTGAGATAGCGGAAGATCAGAAATGAAATCCATGGAGATATGTGTCCAAGGTCTCTTCGGGACAGGCAAGGGCAAGAGCAAACCGCTGGCACGAGAACAGCAAGGCTTAGCTCGAGCACAAGTCCCACAGGACTGCACAAATGACCGCACATCCCTTGACAAGGAAGGCCACCAAAAGGACCTGGCCACCAGATCTCTGGTGCCAAAAATTCCCGGGTGACCTGCCAACACCGAGGAATGAACCTCGGAAATGACTCTGCTGGTCCATTTATCTGGGACAAACAGTCTGTCAGGTGGACAAGACTCAGGCCTATCAGCCTGAAATCTCTGCAACACACGTCGCAGATCCGGAGAAATAGCTGACAAGATAACTCCATCTTTAAGAATACCAACAGGATCAGCGACTCCAGGAGCATCAGGCACAAAGCTCCTAGAAAGAGCATCGGCCTTCACATTCTTTGAACCTGGTAAATACGAGACAACAAAATCAAAGCGGGAGAAAAACAATGACCAGCGGGCCTGTCTCGGATTAAGGCGTTTAGCAGACTCGAGATACATCAGATTTTTGTGATCAGTCAAGACCACCACACGATGCTTAGCACCCTCGAGCCAATGACGCCACTCCTCAAATGCCCATTTCATGGCCAACAACTCCCGATTGCCCACATCATAATTTCGCTCGGCAGGCGAAAACTTCCTGGAGAAAAAGGCACAAGGTTTCATAACAGAGCAACCAGGGCCTCTCTGCGACAAAACGGCCCCTGCTCCAATCTCTGAAGCATCCACCTCAACCTGAAAGGGAAGTGAGACATCGGGCTGGCACAAAACAGGCGCCGAAGTAAACTGGCGCTTCAACTCCTGGAAAGCCTCCACGGCAGCAGGAGCCCAGTTAGCTACATCGGAGCCCTTCTTGGTCATATCCGTCAACGGTTTCACAATGCTAGAAAAATTAGCGATAAAACGACGGTAGAAGTTAGCGAAACCCAAGAACTTCTGAAGACTCTTAACCGACGAGGGCTGAGTCCAATCAAGAATAGCTCGGACCTTGACTGGGTCCATCTCCACAGCAGAAGGGGAAAAAATGAACCCCAAAAAGGGAACCTTCTGTACACCAAAGAGACACTTTGAGCCCTTGACAAACAAAGAATTTTCACGCAAAATTTTAAAGACCAACCTGACCTGCTCCACATGCGAATCCAAATCATCAGAAAAAAACAAAATATCATCCAGATAAACAATCAAAAATTTATCCAGATACTTCCGGAAAATGTCATGCATAAAGGACTGAAAAACTGAAGGCGCATTGGAGAGCCCAAAAGGCATCACCAAGTACTCAAAATGACCTTCGGGCGTATTGAATGCGGTTTTCCATTCATCACCTTGCTTAATGCGCACAAGGTTGTACGCACCACGAAGGTCTATCTTGGTGAACCACTTGGCACCTTTAATCCGGGCAAACAAGTCAGACAACAGCGGTAAAGGATACTGAAATTTGACAGTGATCTTATTTAAAAGCCGATAATCAATACAAGGTCTCAAAGATCCGTCCTTTTTTGCCACAAAAAAGAATCCCGCACCAAGGGGGGAAGAAGACGGACGAATATGTCCTTTCTCCAGAGACTCCCTGATATATGAACGCATAGCGGTATGTTCAGGTACCGACAGATTAAACAGTCTTCCCTTAGGAAACTTACTGCCTGGGATCAAATCTATAGCACAGTCACAGTCCCTATGAGGAGGCAGTGCACTGGACTCAGACTCACTGAAGACATCCTGATAATCAGACAAATACTCCGGAACTTCCGAAGGCGTAGAAGAAGCAATAGACACAGGCAGGGAATCCCCATGAATACCACGACAGCCCCAACTTGAGACTGACATAGCCTTCCAGTCCAGGACTGGATTATGGGTCTGCAACCATGGCAGCCCTAAAACAACCAAATCATGCATCTTATGTAAAACCAGGAAACGTATCACCTCGCGGTGTTCAGGAGTCATGCACATGATAACCTGTGTCCAATACTGCGGTTTATTTGCTGCCAATGGCGTAGCATCAATACCCCTAAGAGGAATAGGATTTTCTAATGGTTCAAGAGTAAAACCACAGTGCTTAGCAAATGACAGATCCATAAGACTCAGGGCAGCACCTGAATCTACAAACGCCATGACAGGATAAGACGACAGTGAGCAAATCAAAGTTACAGACAGAATAAATTTAGGTTGCAAATTACCAACGGTGACAGGACTAACAACCTTAGCTATACGTTTAGAGCATGCTGAGATAACATGTGTAGAATCACCACAGTAGTAGCACAAGCCATTCCGGCGTCTATGAATTTTCCGCTCATTTCTAGTCAGGATTCTATCACATTGCATTAAATCAGGTGTCTGTTCAGACAACACCATGAGGGAATTTGCGGTTTTGCGCTCCCGCAACCGCCGGTCAATTTGAATAGCCAGTGCCATAGTATCATTGAGACCTGTGGGAATGGGAAAACCCACCATAACATTCTTAATGGCTTCAGATAGGCCATTTCTAAAATTAGCGGCCAGTGCACACTCGTTCCAATGTGTCAGCACGGACCATTTCCGAAATTTTTGGCAATACACTTCAGCCTCGTCCTGCCCCTGAGACATAGCCAGCAAGGCCTTTTCTGCCTGAATCTCAAGATTGGGTTCCTCATAAAGTAAACCGAGCGCCAGAAAAAACGCATCAATATCAGCCAATGCCGGATCTCCTGGCGCCAGCGAAAAAGCCCAATCCTGAGGGTCGCCCCGTAAGAACGAAATAACTATTTTTACTTGCTGAGCAGAGTCTCCAGATGAACAGGGTCTCAGGGACAAAAACAATTTACAATTATTCACAAAATTCCTAAACTTAAACCTGTCTCCGGAAAACAGTTCAGGAATCGGTATTTTAGGTTCTGACCTAGGATTTCTGATAACATAGTCTTGTATGCCCTGCACACGAGTAGCCAGCTGGTCCACACTTGTAATCAAGGTCTGGACATTCATGTCTGCAGCAAGCATAGCCACTCTGAGGTAAAGGGGAAGAAGAAAGGAAAAAAAAAACAAAAAAAACTCAGAATCTTCTTTCTTATAATCCCTCTTCTGCAACGCATTAAACATTTAATACTGGCCTGGCAAACTGTTATGACCCCAATGGCGAGGGTCTCAGAGGTACGTGGAAGTCTGCAGAATACAAAAATCCAGCTCATAGGGCAGTGGTAACTGGGTTGACCATATATCTACTCCTAACGCCAACACTAGAAGTAGCCGGGGATCATTCCTACGTTGATTCTAGATGACACGCTCCAGCCGGAGAATCTAGCTACCCCTAGTAGAGGAAAACAAAAGACCTTTCTTGCCTCCAGAGAAGGGGACCCCAAAGCTGGATAGAAGCCCCCCACAGATAATAACGGTGAGGTAAGAGGAAATGACAAACACAGAAATGAACCAGGTTTAGCACAGAGAGGCCCGCTTACTGATAGCAGAATAAAGAAAGGTAACTTATATGGTCAACAAAAACCCTATCAAAATCCACACTGGAAATTCAAGAACCCCCGAACCGTCTAACGGTCCGGGGGGAGAACACCAGCCCCCTAGAGCTTCCAGCAAAGGTCAGGATATAGATTTGGAACAAGCTGGACAAAAATACAAAACCAAAACAAATAGCAAAAAGCAAAAGGCAGACTTTACTGATCCTGGTTCCAGTTATATCAGCTGACAAGAGCACAGCAGACTAGCTCTGATAACTACGTTGCCAGGCATAGAACTGAAGGTCTAGGGAGCTTATATAGCAACACCCCTAACTAACGACCCAGGTGCGGATAAAAGGAATGACAGAAAAACCAGAGTCAAAAAACTAGTAACCACTAGAGGGAGCAAAAAGCAAATTCACAACAGACCCGCCAACACCGAAGAATGAACCTCAGAAATAACTCTGCTGGTCCATCTATCCGGGACAAACAGTCTCTCTGGTGGACAACGGTCAGGTCTATCCGCCTGAAATTTCTGCAGCACTCTTCGCAAATCTGGGGAAATGGCAGACAAAATCACTCCCTCTCTGAGAATACCAGCCGGCTCAGAAACTCCCCGGAGAGTCAGGCACAAAACTCCTAGAAAGTGCATCAGCCTTCACGTTCTTCGAACCAGGCAGGTATGAGACCACAAAGTTGAAACGGGAGAAAAACAGCGACCAACGAGCCTGTCTAGGATTCAGGCGCTTGGCAGACTCGAGGTAAATCAGGTTTTTGTGATCAGTCAAGACCACCACACGATGTTTAGCTCCTTCGAGCCAATGTCGCCACTCCTCAAATGCCCACTTCATAGCCAACAACTCCCGATTACCAACATCATAATTCCGCTCGGCAGGCGAAAACTTTCTTGAAAAGAAAGCACATGGCTACACACAGAGCCATCAGAGCTTCTCTGCGACAAAACAGCCCCTGCTCCAATCTCAGAAGCATCAACCTCGACCTGGAAGGGGAGAGAGACATCTGGTTGACATAAGACTGGAGCTGAAGAAAACCGGTGCTTCAGTTCCCGAAAGGCCTCCACGGCCGCAGGAGACCAATTAGTCACATCAGAACCCTTCTTGGTCAAATCCGTCAAAGGTTTAACCACGCTAGAAAAATTAGCGATGAAACGACGGTAAAAATTAGCAAAACCCAAGAACTTCTGAAGACTCTTAACAGACGTAGGCTGAGTCCAGTCATGAATAGCCTGGACCTTGACTGGGTCCATCACAGTAGAAGGAGAAAAAATAAAACCCAAAAAGGAGACCTTCTGTACTCCGAAGAGGCATTTGGAGCCCTTCACAAATAAAGCATTAGCACGCAGGACCTGAAACACCATCCTGACCTGCTTCACATGGGACTCCCAATCATCAGAAAAGACCAAAATGTCATCCAGATAAACAATCATAAATTTATCCAGATATTCTCGGAAGATGTCATGCATGAAGGACTGAAACACAGAAGGAGCATTAGAGAGTCCAAAAAGCATCACCAAGTACTCAAAATGGCCTTCGGGCGTATTAAATGCTGTTTTCCATTCATCTCCCTGCTTAATGCGCACAAGGTTATACGCACCACGGAGATCTATCTTAGTGAACCAACTGGCCCCCTTAATCCGAGCAAACAAATCAGACAATAGTGGCAAAGGATACTGAAATTTGACTGTGATTTTATTCAGAAGACGATAATCTATACAAGGTCTCAAAGAACCGTCCTTCTTGGCCACAAAAAAAAATCCTGCACCAAGAGGGGAAGAGGATGGGCGAATATGTCCCTTCTCCAAAGACTCCTTTATATAACTCCGCATCGCGGCATGCTCTGGTATAGACAAATTAAAAAGTCGTCCCTTAGGGAATTTACTACCAGGAATTAAATTTATAGCACAGTCACAATCCCTATGAGGGGGCAGGGCACTGGACCTGGGCTCATCAAATACATCCTGGTGGTCAGACAAAAACTCAGGGACCTCAGAAGGAGTGGAAGAAGCAATAGACACCAACGGAGTATCGCCATGAATTCCCTGACAACCCCAACTTGACACAGACATAGCTTTCCAATCTAAAACTGGATTATGAGCCTGCAGCCATGGCAGACCCAAAACGACAACATCATGCAAATTATGCAGAACGAGAAAGCGAATCACCTCCTGATGTACGGGAGTCATGCACATGGTCATTTGCGTCCAATACTGAGGCTTATTCTCAGCCAATGGCGTAGCATCAATTCCCCTCAGAGGAATAGGAAATTCCAAAGGCTCCAGGACAAAACCACAGCGCCTGGCAAACGACAAATCCATCAGATTCAGGGCAGCACCCGAATCCACAAAAGCCATAACCGGGTAGGACGACAAAGAACAAATCAATTTAGGCTGTATCGTACCAATGGTGACAGGTTTAGCGATTTTTTTAAAACGTTTAGAGCATGCTGAGATAACATGAGTAGAATCACCACAGTAAAAGCACAACCCATTTTGACGTCTATGACTTTGTCGCTCAATTCTGGTCAGAGTTCGGTCACATTGCATAGACTCAGGTCTCTGTTCACAAAATACCGCCAAAGGATGAGCAGATTTGCGCTCCCGCAAACGCCGATCAACCTGAATGGCTAAAGCCATAGAATCACTCAGACTTGTAGGGGTGGGAAACCCCACCATAACATTCTTAACGGCCTCAGAAAGACCTTCTCTGAAATTTGCAGCCAGGGCACACTCATTCCATTGAGTAAGCACCGACCATTTCCGAAATTTTTGACAATACACCTCTGCTTCATCCAGACCTTGAGAGATAGCCAGCAACGCTTTTTCTGCCTGATTCTCAAGATTAGGCTCCTCATAAAGCAGTCCAAGAGCCAGAAAAAATGCATCTACATTAAGCAATGCAGGATCTCCTGGCGCCAGAGAGAAGGCCCAATCTTGAGGGTCGCCACGCAACAAGGAGCTAACAATTTTAACTTGCTGAGCGGAATCACCAGAGGAACGAGGTCTCAGAGACAGAAATAACTTACAATTATTCTTAAAATTCTGAAACCTAGATCTATCTCCAGAAAACAACTCAGGAATGGGTATCTTTGGTTCTGACATAGGGCTATGAATAACAAAATCCTGAATACTTTGCACCCGTGCAGTAAGATGATCCACACTAGAAGTCAGAGTCTGAATATTCATGTCTGCAGCTGAGCTCAAAACCACCCAGAGTTCAAGGGGATGAAAGAAGCTAAACAGACTGCAGCAAAGGAAAAGCGGGAGGAAAAAAAAAAAAATGTACTCAGGTCTTCTTTTTATCCCACTTCTGCGATGCATTAAACACTTTTTTGGCCTGCTATACTGTTATGATCCTTAGTGGTTGAGGATCACGAATTACTCCAGCTAAGTAACAAACATAGGACAAGCTCTAGGGAGGTGGCAAACTGGACGGACCACAAATCTGAACCTACCCAAACACACTAGAAGTAGACGGTGAACGTGCCTAAAAATCCTAGACGTCTCGAGCCAGCCTGAGGAACTAACTACCCCTAGAGAGAAAGAAAGACCTCTCTTGCCTCCAGAGAAATAATCCCCAAAGATATAGAAGCCCCCAACAAATAATAACGGTGAGGTAAGAGGAAGGCACATACACAGGGGTGAAAACAGATTCAGCAAATGAGGCCCGCTAATACTAGATAGCAGAAAATAGTAAAGGGACCTGTGCGGTCAGTAAAAAACCCTTACAAAATATCCACACTGAGATTTCAAGAACCCCCGCACCAACTAACGGTGTGGGGGGAGAAACTCAGTCCCCTAGAGCAACCAGCAAGCGAGGAGATCACATCTTAGCAAGCTGGACAAGAAACATGATGAATGCTGATCATCAAAAAATGAACGGACAAAAACTTAGCCTGTCTTGGAGAGGCTGAGAGCAAGGTAATCACAAGGAATCTGAAGAGCACTGAATACATTGATAGCAGGCAAGGAACTGAGTATCCAGGTGAGTTAAATAGGAAACCCACCAAGGATAACGAACCAGCTGATACAGCCAACCTGCAGAAAGACAACTCTACACAGTACCGCTTGTGACCACTAAGGGGAGCCTAAAAATAGAGTTCACAACAGTCTCCCACGTCGTAATTCTTCTCTGCTGAGGTTAGTCTATGGGAAAAGAAAGCACAAGGATGTAGCAGAGCCTTCTCTCCAGTTCTTTGGGAGAGAATAGCCCCAAAGCATTATCAGAAGCGTCCACCTCCACAATGAAAGGAAGTGTTGGATCTGGGTGTATCAACAGCGGTGCTGATGTGAAACAGATCTTAAGCCGATCAAAAGCTTCTTGAGCCTGTGATGACCACTTAAAGGGCTTTTCCTTCTTTGTCAAGGATGTAATGGGACGGACAATATCAGAAAAATTTCGAATGAAGCGTCTCTAGAAATTTGCAAAACCAATAAAACGTTGGACCTCCTTAACGTTCTTGGGTACCGGCCAGTCAAGGATAGCCTTAATCTTACCAGATTCCATGTTCAGCCCCTGGGGAGAGATGATATAACCTAAGAACTGTATCTCAGAACGATGGAACTCGCATTTCTCCGGCTTAATATACAGATGGTTCTCTTTCAGACGTCTTAAAACAGTTTTGACATGTTCTTCATGTTCCTGTAGAGAGTCAGAAAAGATTAGTATATCGTCCAAATAGATCACTGCAAACTGGTCCAACAAATCTCTGAAAATGTTATTAGCAAGGTGTTGAAATGTTGCAGGGGCGTTACAAAGCCCGAAGGGTATCACAAGAGATTCAAAGTGTCCATACCGGCATCTGAATGCTGTCTTCCACTCATCCCCTGGATGAAAACGCACCAAATTATAAGCCCCACGAAGATCCAGTTTAGAGAACACCTTAGCATGGCGGACTCTTTCCAGTAATTCGGGAATCAGAGGAAAAAGGGTAACGGTTTCGTACGGTTACCTTATTGAGTTCTCGATAGTCAACACAGGGTCTCAGGGTCCCATCCTTCTTCTTTACAAAAAAAGATAGGTGCCCCTGCTGGTGAGGAAGAAGGACGTATGAAGCCTTTGGCCAGATTTTCATCAATATACTCTTTTAAGGCTTGAAGTTCAGGTGCCGCCAAAGGGTATATGTTACCAAAAGAAATGGCTGCCCCGGGAAGCAGCTCAATTGGACAGTCATAATGCCTGTGTAGAGGAAGCTGATCTGCATTCTTCTTGTCACAGATGTCAGAGAACTCTTTATAAGCTGGAGGTAAAGAAAATACCTGTACATGTGGTTCCGTAGCCGTGGACTCAGGGACAGCTTCTGTTAATGCTGAGTTGCTCCTTGTTGGGAAGATAATCTCCTTGGTCTCCCAGTTGATAATTGGGTTCTGAGAACGCATCCAAGGAATGCCTAAAATCACAGAAAAATGAGGAGAAGAAATTAGCAAGAAAGAAAGTTGCTCCTGATGCTTAGGCTCCAACAAAATGTCATGGGGTACGGTCTCCTGATCCACAGGCCCAGAGATTAAAGGTGACCCATCCACTGTTTCCATGGTAATTGGAGAGGCTCTTTGCTGAATTTTAAAACCATGTTCCTTGGCAAATGCGATATCCAAATTGCCACCTGCAACAGAGTCAATCATAGCTGAACTGGAAATCCACTGTCCTGAACACAGGATCTTAATAGGGAGAGAACAGTGAGAGTTCTTTTCCTTCAGCTCCTTGGGGGGTGAAGTCATAGAAAGTGAATGGAATACAGCATTTAAAGGCAGGCTACATTCAGAGATGTCAGATTCATCATCACAGTTGTCATACTCCCTTATTGCTGCTAGCACCTTGTTAGGCCGTCTAGGACACTTAGGACAATTGATCATGAAGTGGTCAGACTGGCCGCAGTAGAAACATAGACTTTCACACAGGCGATGCTCCCGGTGCTCATTGATCTCGCGTCTCTGATCGGAATCAATTTGCATGGGCACCTCCTCCACCTCCCGAGAGGTTTTACCTGCAGGCTCTTGGGAAGGAAGGGAAAAGTTAGAAACACGGATATATGCAGCAAATTTCTCCTGCCTACGCTCAGTAAGGCGAATGTCTATGTGCACACAATGCTGTATAAATGTCTCTAGCTCTTGTGGTGACTCAGAGCGGGCTAGTTCATCTTTTACAATACTAGACAGACCCCAAATAGGCAATTGTGCATAACTGTCCCAATTGGTATCTACCGCCAATCTCCTGAATTCAGTGGCATACTCAATAACAGAACATTTAGCCTGGCATAAAGACAACAAAGCAGATTCAGCAGTTGCACGGTGATTAAGGTAATCAAACATTAATGCCATAGCGGCCAAGAAATCATCCAAGTTATTTAACCATGGGTCACGAGACTCAATCATCGGATTCGCCCAGGCGAGCGCTCGTGAGGTCAGTAGCATTATTACACACAATACTTTGGATCTATGAGTAGGAAAACAGTCAGCATGCACATCAAAATATAGCATACATTGATTCACAAAGCCACGAAATTTGTCGCGATCACCATTAAATCTTAATTGGGGCAACTTAGGTGGGCCAGCTGGTGGCGGTTGCCCAGAGGGTAAAGTCACTTGTGCAGCTATTTGCGTGCTTATGTCCTGAAAAGCCCATCCATACTGGGACTCTATGCCAGCAAGTTTGTTTTCCTGGGCTGCCATGCGGTTGCTCAAGTCCTGCAAAGTTTGTCCAAACGCTTGTTGATTGTGTTCAAAGCTTCCAAACTTCTTTCGCAGACCTTCCACATCTTTCTGCGGTGATCTAATTATGGAAAACACCTGCTCTAATTTGCTTTCTGCAGTCATTGTTCCAGCAGTCTCCTTTTTTTTTTAGGCTAGAGTATCCTGTAATAATTATAGGGGATAACTCAGGAGACTCTCTGCGTGGAACAAGACAACTACAGGACACAGTTTTATAAGTGGTAAAGTCTATATTATCACACGGTGATTCAAACAGGTGCAGAGGGAAACTCAAGTCCACAACACTTGGTGCAAATAATAAATGCAGCTTAGCAGTCTATAGGAAACTTCAGGGAAGATGCAATCAAGCAGAAATTCTATGAAGCACAGTTATTCTTGAGGATACTTGACACGAATAAATCTTTGTCTTAGTCCAGGCACAGATAGATATGCTTATTAGGCAGTTCAAATCATATCTTAGGCCTGGTTAATAGTCTCAGGTTATTGCAAAGCAGCAACAGCTTACATGACCAGCAAATGCAGATGGAAGTAACCACAAACAGCAGATGAAGGAGGACTACTGGAAACTTGTGTATGCAGCAGGAACTCAGAGCAAAGTAGCAGGATCACCACACAGGTTCACAGGAGCAGGTATATAGCCAGAGAGTAATCAGAGGTCAGGAGCTGGATGCAAGGGAGAATACTCTAGCACAGACTGAAGGCTGGGGTGGAGTTTTATAGCAGGAGACACAGTGCACATGAGACCAAAGACGCCATCTTGAAAAAGGGCAGTAATGCACAAAAGGTAAAAAATGTTCAGAGTCCTGACAGGGGCATAATAATCTATGGAGCATCTTATGGAGCCATCAACCTTTGTGCAGCATTATATGGGGCATAATATTCTATGACACACCTTATGGGGCCATCATTAACCTTTAATGCAGCATTATATGGGGCATATTTTAATATGGAGCAACTTATGGGGCCCATCATGAACTGTATGGAGGATTTTATGGGGTTCCTGACTCAATATGGATATTCAAAAACACTTAACCTACTGATGTCTCAATCAATTTTACTTTTATTGGTATATATTTTTATTTTTGAAATTTACCAGTAGCTGTTGAATTTCCCACCCTAGGCTTATACTCGAGTCAATAAGTTTTCCCAGTTTTTGTAGCAAAATTAGAGGTCTTGGCTTATATTCGTTTTGCCTTATACTCGAGTATATACGGTATGCCATACATGAACGGTGCAGTGAGATGTGCAATCCCACAAACCAAGGTACTAGTAGAGAGTGACGAACGCGCTGACGCACTCCGAGCACCGGCGTGATCACAAGCGATTGACAGCGCTATATGAGGGCTGACACCCTGGGGCAACACCCACGATCAGTGCTTGTGCCGATTGCGGGCATTTAACCCCTCCTATGCTGCTTTCACAGCGACATTAATCGTAATAGCAGAGGAGGGAGCTCCCTCTCTGCTCCAATCAGCACTAAGCTATTGGGATCGCATTGTGCAGATGGTTTCCATGGTGATCCTAGGCCGAAAAATGACTTCCCGGGTTACCTAGGTACGGTGGCCTGTAAGCTCCTGCTGAAAGCAAGAGCTGACATACCACCTCCCTGTTTACTATGCACTGCAGAATATTAGATCAGTGATCAAGGCAGGCAAAGTTGATGTCTCATTCTGAGACAAGGTATAAAAGTAAAAAAAAGTTTTTTAAAAAATTGTAAAAATATTTTTTTTAAATCACAAAATAATGAACAAAAAATAGAAAATGATCCAAAAATGTTATGTCAACAAAAATGGTACCAATGGAAATGTCAACTCATTCTACAAAAATCAAGCCCTCACATTACTGTCAGCAGAAATATAGAATAATTATAGCTCTCAAAATATGGCAATGCAAAAAATTTGCTGAGCGCTTACACAGGGGTTTCCATGTAAATATCTGAAATACGTGACTCAGACAGAACCCCCAGAGGAAGATTCCCTATAATGAGGCAGATGGAGACACTGTGGGCTCTGTCTGGCCTGTGGTCCATCTTTTTAAGCGTGCATAAAAGCGATGTTGACCACAGTTTTGTATACCTCTGAAAAGAAGGAGACAGCTGAACAGAGGCCTGGCAGAGTCCAGACTAACTATCCTGCCTCATTATAGTGAATGGACCCCTTGGGGGTTTCAACTGAACCACGTCACTCGGAGATTTACATGGAAACCCTGTTGCAAGTGCTCAGCTTAGAGAGCCAGATAAATGTGATCCTAAATGTTATGTAAAATGTTCCCAATAAAAGTTTCAACTCAATCCACAAAAAAATTAAGTCCCCACTCAGATTTGTCATCTTTCAATGGAAATATAGAGACTTCTATGTTAATGATAGCACACAGGCTCTGGAAAAGGGCTATGGCTCCTCAATCACCAAAAGAAATCCAGCAAATTCTGTGCTCCCAAATTATTATTATTATTATTATTATTTATTGTTATAGCGCCATTTATTCCATGGCGCTTTACATGTGAGGAGGGGTATACATAATAAAAACAAGTTCAATAATCTTAAACAATACAATTCATAACTGGTATTGGAGGAGTGAGGACCATGCCCGCGAAGGCTCACAATCTACAAGGGATGGGTGAGAATACAGTAGGTGAGGATAGAGCTGGTCATGCAGCGGTTTGGTCGATCGGTGGTTACTGCAGGTTGTAGGCTTGTCGGAAATTCAAATGTCGCCCTGTCTTTTGAGCCCCAGTGTGTCTAACCCACAGTTAGGATCCATGTTTGGCATTTATGTAGCGATGAGAGCCTGCTTAATTTATGAGGACTATGGTCAGACACGGTAAGTTGGGTGGACGACATAGCATATAAATTTGAAGGGATGGAAAAGAGAGAGGAAGGCCCTAAAGGTAGAGAGCGATGGATGGGACACCACCTGGCACCAACCTGTGCCTATGTGGGTCCATTTCCTTGCTGCCGTCACATACCTAGTCCCTGATTGTCACCTCAATGTACCCTGGCTAGTGCACTGGCCAGCAAGGATGCTAGCCTCAGCACTACAGATGGTAACACACAGGAGAAAAGACAAACACAAGACAGACAAAAAAGTAAGAAATGCTCAGCTCAGGCTCTGCTGCTAAACTCCACAGCAGCAGAGAAAACAGCACCAGGAATCTGGACTCCACAGCAGCAACACCACCGACACGGGAGAGCTCCACACCCCTAGTTGGTCTGCAGAGAAGAACTCTATAATGGGCGATCAGCTGATGGGTCATGTGACTATTTAAAGGAAGGTGGGAGTGGTTACCAACCGACATCAGGTGTAAGAGACAGACATTAACTCTTGCTGGGCCAAAAGGAAAAAGCAAAATTTAAATTGTAGCAGACGCAGAGCTGCTACAAATCCCTTAAAGATTCGTGACGCCATGTCTTCAGAAGCTGAGCACAATGTATGGGCACTGTAACGTACTGGGCACTACAATGTACTGGGCACTGCAATAGCAGATTTGTAATTTTCACTCAGCAACATCCACTGCTGCTTTTTTCTGGCAAACACACATGAAGTCACAATCCTCACTGCACCTGTAGATTAATTCTCAGAGGGGTGTAATTTCCAAAATGGGGTCACTTGAGGGGGGATTCTGCTCTCCTGGCATTTAGTTGCTCTGTATATAGAGCCTGCAAACTATTCTACGATAATTTGTTCTCCAAGAGTCAACTAGCCCTCCTTCCATTCAGAGTCTCACTGTGTGGCTAAGCAGTACTGTACAGCCAGATATAGGGTATTGCTGTGTTCAGCAGAAATTGTGTAACAATTTTCTGTTCCATTCTTACCCATTTCCCAGTGTTACAATGTAAAATCTTGGGGCTAAAACAACATTTTTGTGGTAAAAAATTATTTTTTTTGGTATAAAATTCTGTGACACAAATGTGATGTTAATAAATTCACTGCATCCCTAGATGAATTCGAAAGGTGTAATTTGTAAAATGAGGTCAATTATGGGGGGTTTCGGCTATTCTGACAACTCAGGGACTCTGCCAATGTGACATGACATCTACAAACCATTCCAGCAAAATGTGCATTAAAATACGGTGCTCCTTCCCTTCTTTCTGGGCTTTGTACTGTGCCTCAAAAGTAGCTTTCAACCACATATGAGGTATTTTCGTACTCAGGAGTAATTGCTTAACATATTTTGTGGTCCATTTTCTCCTATTACCCCTTTTGAAAATCGAAAACTTGGGGCCAAGCTAACATTTTAGTGGAAAAAATTGTAATTTTTCATTGACTCAGCCCAATGTTATAATTCTGTGAATCTCCTGAGGTTTAAAAGTGCTCATTACACGACTAGATGAATTCCTCAAGAGGTTTACTTTTCAAAATGGTGTCACTTGTGGAGGTCTCTGCTGTTTTGGGGCTCTTCACATGTGACATGGCATCAAAGTCACTTCAAATATGATATGGTCCCTAAAAAATGGTTTTGTAAATTTTGTTTGAAAAATTAGAAATAGCTGATCAACTTTTAACTCTTATAATGTCCTAACAAAATAAAAACGATGTTTCAAAAATGGTGCTGATGCAAAGTAGACATATGGCAAATGTTATTTATAAATTATTTTGTACAGCATGACTAACTTAAGGATACAAAAATTGAAACTTTGAAAATTCAGGTTTTTTTCGCAAATAAATGCAAACAATTTCAATCTAAATATACCACTTTCATAAAGTACAATGTGTCACGAAACAACAGTCAGTGGGATCCATTGAAGCGTTACAGAGTTATTACCACTTAAATTGACACTGGTCAGATTTGTAAAATTTGGCCTGGTCAAGAAGGTAAAAATAGGGGTGAAGGGGTGAGTGGGTTAAAGGGTGCGACAAGTCTGTCTGAGGTAACCTGCATTCTTTTTGAAAGACATAAGATTGCCAAAAATTGTTTAAAATTACATTTAACAAAACACTTGATTTAAACAATAGGTAATTTCTGATGATATATTGTCTTTACAATTCATCTACTTATGTCTAATTTGAATTGTATATATATCATATACAAATGTATACAGCCAAAAACTCAACAGGCTGCAATTGAGATAACAACTAGGGAATGGCCACATATAGATAAATGTACTAAACATCTGCAGTCATTGTATTATATGTGCACTGTGTACTTACAATTGTTCATTTTACCCTTTTACCCAGTTAATTCTTCTCTTTTCCATTAGATCTATGACATCACATGATTAAAAACAGATTAGCTGAGCTCTATACACGAGAAACAAGAAGTCTATTTTTCCTACATGAGTCATCATTAGAACTACAATTGTATATCTCTGCTACAAGGGACTTTGCAGTGATGTAGAATTGGGAATGCTCCTTTAAAAAGGGCTGTCTGAGTAGTGATCAACCCCTTTAAGTTATTTATTTTACATCTGAAAAAATCCTTTTATATTATTTTTTTAAAAAAAAATATATAACTCATATTATATAAAAGTAACAGAGATTGTGTTTTATTTAGGTTTGTCTTGATGGTAATTTTTCATTTTTTTAAATCACTGGTGTAATAATATATATATATTTTGGTTGAGTTAAAGACAACCTGTCTGTAGGATCTCGGCTCAGATCTTGATCTGCACATGCCTGCATCATTTTATTGAAGGCCAGAGGTGGAATGTCACTGTGCACTCGTTGCCCACCAAATAATGGCAGTGTTGCAAAATTTAAAAACGGATGCAGTCAGTGACCTGTAGAAACACAGAAGGCAAGTGAAGGGGACTGAGCAGAAGAAGACCCAACCCCCCAGGCCGGCCCCTATGCACAGAAGATGTCATTAGAAGAAAATGTAAGACCATGATTAAAAAAAGAACCACTTCAACTAAGGCATAAATGGAATCAGTGTAATAGCGCCATTTATAGTGGTAAGTCCTGTTGACAGATTCTCTTTAATACTTCATAAGTATGAGAAATGGACTTACTCGAAAAGAGAGCTGTGTGGCTTACTATAAACCAGTACAATGGGGCCCAAGAAATAAGCTGAACAGAGGGTATCTCCCTGCTGGGATCTAGAGCAATCAGTTGTGATTAGTGATGGGTGAGTATTCTCGTTACTCGAGATTTCCCGAACATGCTCGGGTGTTCTCCAAGTATTTGGGCATGCTCAGAGATTTAGTTTGGGTCCCCGCAGCTGCATGATTTGCGGCTGCTAGACAGCCTGAATACATATGGGGATTCCCTAACAAACAGGCAATCCCTGTATTTATTCAGGTTGTCTAACAGCCGCAAATCATGCGGCTGCGGCGACACAAACTAAATCTCCGAGCACGCCCAAATACTCGGAGAACACCCGAGCGTGCTCGGGAAAACCAGAGCAACTTGCTCATCACTAGTTGTGATCTGTCAGGAAATCTGTTAAGGGAAGAGTCAGGCGGCCATATAACCTGGATGGAGACCGCAATGCAATGCTCTCCCGACCTGCATAGAAATCCATTTTGTCATGCCGGGTCGGGAGAATCGCAAGCCAGCCCGAGAATTGCGACATGATCCCTGTCCGAGTGATACGACTGTCTGACTCTTTCCTAATAGTGTTCAATTCTTTTACAGCGCCACCCAAGAGTAAATAAAGAATTACATGATGCTCGTAAAAAAAATGTGCTGTCCAAGGAAATAATGCATGGTTTTCCCACTCTGGCTAATTAATGGTCCTCAATACTGTGACTCCCCTTTATTATTTTCACAAAGTACCAAAAATATGATTTCACATCCAGACAACCCCTTTGAGCCTGCAAACCACCTGATTAGGTGACAAGGTGACAGCGCCATAATGAGCCTCGATGATTGAGAACGCCTAGCCTGCCCTGTATGAGGGCTCGTAGACATTTATTATGCTTCTTATCATTAGAGCTGTCTATCCATTAATGATAACCGCTCCGGACTCATCTATTTGGCATCTTTGTAGTTGGGGGAATAAAAAAAAAAAGAATAAACTTGCAGCATACTCCATTATAATGTGCTACATGGCTCCCCTCTGGGTATTCCCCACTATTATCCCATTTGGTTATATTCAAAACCACCGTCTCTCGAGAGAGCATTAGGAGCGACCTTTGACATTGCAATATTCTTGGTTCAAATGGCATAATAACACGTGGTGAATATTTACAAGCATGCTTATATTATGATAGCACACTGCTGTGAACATTAGCACGTATTTTCTGCTCAATCAGGCTTTGATGTAGAGCTTGCTTTTTACCCTTGAGAAAATAAAGAGTCCCCAATAAACAGCGCTTGTGAAACACCATTGAACCTAAACAGCTTACATATCACAAACTGCCTGAATGCAGATTAGCAGGAGAACATATACATTTGCAACTGTGAGAGTCCCAGCAGCGGGATAATGTCAGGATGTGCGTTTCCTCTAGAGGCGTACTTACCTGTAAAAGGTAAAGGTGTCGTTAAATGGATCAATTGCAGGGCATTACACGAAATTAATAAGGCATCGTGACAGCAGGTGGATCCCTCCTCACCAATGTTTAATTTTTCATTATATGATATTTCCTCGCCTAGCAGCTCACTTTCAGCAAGGGATAATCTGTTCCTTTGTTTTCTTCTTTAAAAAAAAAGAAAGAAAACAAGAAACTGAGATTCGCTTCCTTGCATGGAGTCTCTTGGTGGTTCATCCTGTTTACAGTGAGGCCAATTTTATTTTGGAAAGTTATTTTATTTTAATTTTATTTTATTTATTTTTTTTTGGGGGGGACGAAAATCCATCCAATATTATATTTATAATAGTTGAAAAAATAAATATATACAGCTATTTTTTTTCTAAACTCATGTGTTCCATCTCACCATTTAAAGGTGCACTTAAAGAAGCACTCCCCCCTCCTCCTATTAAAGTTCGATTTTGGTTTCATCTGACCAGAGCACCTTCTTTCAAATGTTTGGTGTGTCTCCCAGGTGGCTTGTTGCAAACTTTAAACAACACTTTTTATGGATATCTTTGAGAAATGGCTTTCTTCTTGCCACTTTTCCATAAAGGCCAGATTTGTGCAGTGTATGACTGATTGTTGTCCTATGGACAGACTGTCTCACCTCAGCTGTAGATCTTTGCAGCTTGTCCAGAGTGATCATGGGCCTCTTGGCTGCATCTCTGATCAGTCTTCTCCTTGTTTGAGATGAAAGTTTGGAGGGACGGCAGGGTCTTGGTAGATTTGCAGTGGTATGATACTCCTTCCATTTCAATATGATCGCTTGCACAGTGCTCCTTGGGATGTTTAAAGTTTTGGAAATCATTTTGTATCCAAATCCGGCTTTAAACTTCTCCACAACAGTATCACGGACCTGCCTGTTGTGTTCCTTGGTCTTCATGATGCTCTCTGTGCTTCAAACAGAAACCTGAGACTATCACAGAGCAGGTGCATTTATACGGAGACTTGATTACACACCGGTGGATTATATTTATCATCATTAGGCATTTAGGACAACATTGGATCATTCAGAGATCCACAATGAACTTCTGGAGTGAGTTTACTACACTGAAAGTAAAGGGGCCGAATAATATTTCACGCCCCACTTTTCAGTTTTTGAATTTCCACAAAAATTTAAAATAACCAATAAATTTGGTTCAACTTCACAATTGTGTTCCACTTGTTGTTGATTCTTCACAAAAATTTACATTTGGTATCTTTATGTTTTAAGCATGATATGTGGGAAAAGGTTGAAAAGTTACAGGGAGCCGAATACTTTCGCAAGGCACTGTATTGTTCTCTTCTATCTGTATCCGTCAGTGCCTCTTCTTATCACTTAGTCTGTGTCAGCCACCATGTTTAGTACTGCAGCTATTCCAGTGCTGTGATTCTTTCATTGTGCCGACTGACTTAGGTTCCATGGATCTAAACCCCACTGATGAATTACAGTACATCCATAATTTGACTTTTAATTATTGCAATATTGGGGTTTTTTGGTTCCCCGTATACTGACATCATTAGCATATTTCTAAATATTTGAAAAATGTCTAACACCATGAAAAGTTTTGCCTGTCTTTACTTTCATTCCATTGTCCTATCACTTAAAAGGATTGTCTTTTTATGGACAATCCTTGTAACATGGGGCAATCGTTTTTACAAAATAAATAAAGGGAGCGTGTCAGGTTATTTTCCCACTATGCTGTGGCAGATGACCTAACAATCTTTCACAAATACTGTACTGTGCACTTGTCTGCTTTTTCAGCAAAGAAACCTATTCTTACTATGCTAATGAACTGTGAAGAGTCCAGTGGGTGTTTACACTGTGGGAAATAGTCATGCTGCTCTTCCAGTCCTGATTGACACCCTCCAACCCTTGTGGTCACCCTCAGGCTCCTCCTAAGCTTGTATGTTTGCTCTTGCCTTATACACTCTGGGGATGAACAGTGCAGGAAGGACTACCGGCTTCATTACTGTATGCTAGTGCAGCGTCCCAGAGTCCTGGTTGCTGCAGTAGTATTGTTCCTCCACCAGGGGGTGATATTACGTCTGGAGGCAATAAAGGAGATCTTCTGTCCAGGTATCACAACACACCACACACTTCACACTCCAGTCCACCAGGGGGAGCAAAGGTTCTATCTATTAGGCCACTCCTCACAGTTAGGTAAAACTGGTGAGTTGGAGGGAAAGTTAGGGAGTTCCTGGCTGGAGACTGAGAGAGAAAGGTCTCCAGACCGAGCTGGCTGGAGGGAGTTCCAGTCAGATCCAGACTGAGGTCTGAGGAGGACAAGTGTCCATGGAGCTGCGCCTGCCCCACGTGCGGCAGCATCCAAAGAAAGCGATATAGAAGAGAAGTTTATCGTAGATAGTGAGAAACGAAGTCACAGCACAAGGAGAAAACACCGGGAGGAGTTCTGCCCTGAAATAGGCTGCCTCCTTCTGAGGCACGTAGCTGGTGGCCGGAACACCGAGGGAGTAATTGACTCTACGCATTACTTCAGAGACCGGCAGGACAGTCGATTCCAAGTTGGCTGCCCGACCTAAATACCTAAGAAGACACAGTGGCAAATTGTGGGGGTCGGGGCATCTCTAGGGTCCCTATAAACAAGCCTCAGGCCATCAGTCATATTGGTTTGTCCTATCCACACCATCTGGGGGACAGAGAGAAAGACATCTAGAACATCTACGAAAGTTGTGAGGACCTTACCGAGTTGCTCAGCAGGGAGGGACTACAACACACAGGTGCTAGTAGGAAGGCTACTGATTTCCACCTGGATAAGGGGACTCTGGATTTGCCTTCGGACCGGCCGGACTCTACCTACCCTGTGGTCTGTACCCTGGACTGTGGATGCTGAAGCTTCCAGTAAAAGGTAAAGAGACTGCAACCTTGTGTCCTCGTTATTCACTGCACCTTACATAATCCACCTCACTGTACTATATACACAAGATTAGGAGGAGCCTGGTGCTGACTACAGTGGCTGGGGGGAACCAGTGAAGCCAGGTGTTAGGTGTCGAGTTCCCACCGCTGCACAGGGGGAATCTCAAACCATGCTGTTGTCTCCCATTCTCCTCCAGCCGCAGTGGAACCTGCTCAGCGGAGACGTCGGTCCCTGACTCAGGCTGATACTGGACAACTGGTTACTGCTGCCCTTCCAGGCTCTACCTTTGTAGCCAGCAATGATCAGCAGCAAGCAGGCCTTTCTGGGACTAAGTCCTGCTTTTCCCATACTGAGCATGCCCACGGGACGACCTCCCATTGGAGGTCAGGGGTCACATGCTTAGGTCCTGTTGCAGCTCCTATTGGACCTGTAGGAAGGTCCTTGTCTGCTGCAGCTATAAAAGGTTTGCATGGCCGCATGGCCATGCGCTAGTATCAACCTATGTCATGAGCTTTGCTGCTTTTGTGGTCATGTCTGCTTAAGGTCAAGGTTGGCTGAAATAAGCCCCTAGAATACCGGCACCTCTGGTGAGGAGTTTTGTGTGATTGAATTCGGGGCTGGCGTATAGCCACTAGAATTCCAGCTCTAGCGGAGAGGAGGTGTTTGTATGCTTTGCTGACTGCTTGACCACTGTTTGCTCTCTGCCCAGTTAGGTTGCTGTGATCCTCTGTGAGGTTAACAGGGCACAGCGTTTACCTATCTTTGCGATTCTGTGAAGTAACAGAGTTCGCTTATACCGCCATATAGTGCCGCCAATTCTAGCAACAGGTTACTCTCCTGCACGGTGGACCTCGGGTTGCGAATGCACCTATTATTACTTATATATATACTTGGTGCGTTCTACCGACCCTAACACCAGGTCAGTTTAAGAGCATGACTCCTGTATCCATTTAGCTTTTCAAAGTTTTTTGACATGCAGCATGTGGCATTTAAAACATTGATTGATTTAAAGGGAAACTGTCACCAGGTTTTTACTACTTCATCTGACAGCAGCATAATGTAGGAAAAGAGACCCTAATTCCAGCTATGTATCACTTAGTTTACTGGGTGCAGCAGTTGTGATGCAATCAGAGTTATTAGATGCAGCAGATCTCAGAAATCTGACCCTGCCCACATCAGGCTCTCTGTGTACATTGTATATTGACAGTGAGCTGCTAATCAGAGGAGGGGGGCGTGGTCAGACCAGGTCTCACTCGAGCTGTTGGCCAGGCAGTAGTAATCTCCTGTTGATAAAACATTCAATGTATGGAAACAACAGCATATAGCCTAATAAGGGACACATCCTGGAAATCTGTATCTCAGCCCCAACTTCATGGTATACTCAGATTATATAGCAAAAATTTGTTGACAGAATCCCTTTAATCATTTTTTTCTGCATCTGAGAAAAGCAGGGCATGTTTGGAAAGTTTGGCAAGTGACCTGCTATGGCATGAAGTGTTAGAATATGATGACAGACTCCCTTTAAAAAAAAATAATTTATTTTTTTAAAGTAAAATGATAAATGCTTATTTTATTTTAATTTTAAAGAAAATACAAAAAATATAATTTGTATTACTGCTATCACATTCATCTGTAGAATAAAGTTTATTAGTCAATTCTACTGCAATGGTTAACCCCTTCACCCCCGGAGCTTTTTCCGTTTTTCCATTTTCGTTTTTCGCTACCCTCCTTCCCAGAGCCATAACTTTTTTATTTTTCCGTCAATTTGGCCATGTGAGGGCTTATTTTTTGCGGGACGAGTTGTACTTTTGAACGACATCATTGGTTTTAGCATGTCGTGTACTAGAAAACGGGAAAAAAATTCCAAGTGCAGTGAAATTGCAAAAAAAGTGCAATCCCACACTTGTTTTTTGCTTGCCTATTTTGCTAGGTTCACTAAATGCTAAAACTGACCTGCCATTATGATTCTCCAGGTCACTACGAGTTTATAGACACCTAACATGACTAGGTTATTTTTCACCTAAGTGGTGAAAAAAAATTCCAAACTTTGCAAAAAACAAAACAAAACAAAATTGCGCCATTTTCCGATACTCGTAGCGTCTCCATTTTTCGTGATCTGGGGTCAGGTGAGGGCTTATTTTTTGCGTGCCGAGCTGGCGTTTTTAATGATAGCATTTTGGTGTAGATACGTTCTTTTGATCGCCCGTTATTGCATTTTAATGCAATGTCGTGGCGACCAAAAAAACGTAAATCTGGCGTTTCGAATTTTTTTCTCATTACGCCATATAGCGATCAGGTTAATGCTTTTTTTTTATTGATAGATCGGGCGATTCTGAACGCGGCGATACCAAATATGTGTAGGTTGTTTTTTTTTTTTATTGATTTATTTTGATTGGGGCGAAAGGGGGGTGATTTAAACTTTTATATTTTTTTTATTTTTTTCACATTTTTAAAAACTTTTTTTTTTTACTTTTGCCATGCTTCTATAGCCTCCATGGGAGGCTAGAAGCAGGCACAGCCCGATCGGCTCTGCTATGCAGCAGTGATCATAAGATCGCTGCTACACAGCAGATTTGCAGGTGTGCTGTGAGCGCCGACCACAGGGGGGCGCTCACAGCCACCGGCAATCAGTAACCATAGAGGTCTCAAGGACCTCTATGGTTACCTTCCTGACACATCGCCGACCCCCGATCATGTGACGGGGGTCGGCGATGCGCTCATATCCGGCCGCACGGCCGGATGCGGTAGTTAAATGCCGCTGTCTGAGTTTGACAGCGGCATTTAACTAGTTAATAGCGGCGGGTGATCGCGATTTCACCCGCCGCTATTGCGCGCACATGTCAGCTGTAAAAAACAGCTGACATGTCGCGACTTTGATGTGCGCTCACCGCCGGAGCGCACATCAAAGCGGGGGTCCCGACATGTGACGTACTATACCGTCACATGTCGGGAAGGGGTTAAAAGTGACCCCCACCAAAAAAAAGAAAAAATCCCCCAAAACATTGGCCACATTGCTTTATTAGGGTCCTGACAAGCATATGTTATTATTCTAAAAAAAAAAGTATACGATAATTGTTTTACTTTATTAATTTGTTCCCATTTATTTTTTTCCCATAAGGGCAATATCATGGAAGATGTGGAAGCATTATCATATTTTTTAAGCACCTGATAATATAACAATAATAAAATAAGCAACGATCAGCTCTAAATGGAAAAAAAGTACATCTTTCCTATATGCAAAGAAAAAAAGAAAATCATAAGTGTATTCTACTTTAATGCAGGAAAACCTGTGCAGAGAGAATAAAAAAGCAACAAACAAAATAAAGGGTCATACGATAAAATATACTAATGCATGTGAGATGTAAAAATAATTGAAACATCTCAGTTGTTTTACAATTAGATATTATACCTGAACACATTAAATTACAGTACTTTTCTCTCTTTTACATCTCTAGTTTATATTTGTGTCGCGAGTCTAGTAAATTGCCTTTGTGATGAGCGGAATGGCTGTTTTTTTTTGTTCATTTTTATATGCCGGATTTTTCTATTGCGCTGCTTCCTGGAGCCTTCTTTATGCTATGTTCATAAATCAATGACAGCACGCTGTAACAATATCTGGGACAGATATTCAGTATTTCCTACAACCTTGAGCTAATTGAGAAGCCTCTCCCAGCTCATTGGTCAAAGTACCTGGAAGTCAGAGCGCTCGGCGTTTTCTCCCCACAGTCCCGATACCCTGTTACTTTTATTATGTTAAGAGATCAGCGTTCCCTGAATGCCTGGTTATTCTAGGCTTGCTCCAATCTCAGGAAACAAAGGCTTGGACCGTGAACGTGCGCTGCTACAATCTATGCATATGCTTCTAATAATAAAAGTTTTTGGGAAACAAATATATTTAATTTTTTTTACATTTCTTAAAAATGTTAATTGTCAATTTATTTTATTACATTTTTTATTATTTTATCTTATATTTATTTAGTTTTTCTTTTTGTTATCTGTGTGTATGCTTTTTATCTATGTGTATGCTTCTAATAATAAAAGTGCTTGGAAAAAAATAGCTTAAAAACTTAATTTTCTTACATTTTTTAAAACTTTTATATCACATTCTATTTTTTATCACATCCTATATTTTTTACTTTCATTTTTGTCAATTTATTTTATTATTTTTTTACGTTTTATCTTATATTTATTATTTCCTTTTCGTATCTAAGTGTAGACTTTTTATCTGTGTGTGTGCTTCTAAAACTAAAAGTTTTCGGTAAATAAATATCTTTAATTTTGCTACTTTTACACCTATATTTTTTACTTACATTTTTTTATCAGTTTATTTTATTGTATTTTTATCTCATATTTTTGTTTCTGTTTTTTTTATATCTTTGTGTATTCTTCGAATAGTAAAAGTCTTTGGGAAAGAAATACATTTAATTTTGCTTTATTTATTTTTTTTATTTTATATTACACCCTGATTTCACATCACCGCTTTTTTGCATGTATTATTTCACATCACATCATTTATTTTAATTTTTTTTTTATTTTTTCTTATGTTATATTTATTTTTTTGTCATTTTTTTATCTATGTGTAAGCTTTTTATGTATGTGTAATCTTCTAATAAGAAAAGTCTTTGGGAAAAAATATTTTAAATTTTTCAACTTTTTAAAAATGTTATTTTATATTATATTTAATATTTACTTTTTTTTTATCTATGTGTATGCTTCCAATAATATAAGTCTCTGAAAAAAAATCTTTAATATGTAACTTTTTTATTTTTGACCACATCCTATATTTTTTTACTTTAATCTTTGTCAATTTATTTTAATACATTTTTCTATTTTTTTTCTCTTACACTTATTATTTCCCTTTTATTTATCTGTATGCTTTTATCTATGTGTCTACTTGTAAAAATAAAAGTAAAATAAATATATAAGAAATATAAAAGAAATGTATTTAATTTTCTTACATATTTTTTTTAATTTTATATCACATCCTATATGTTTTACTTTAATTTTTATATTAGTCTATTTTATTATATTTTTATCCTAAATATTTTTTATTTGTTTTTTTTAATCTATGGGTATGATTTTTATCTATGTGTATTCTTCTCATAATAAAAGTCTTTGGGAAAGAAACATACGGTACTTAATTTTGCTATTTTTTTTATTTTATATCACATCCTATATTTTATACTTTAATTTTTTTTCTCAGTTTATTTAGGTTATTTTATTCTATTTCTATCTTATATTTTTAATTTCTTTATTTTTTTATCTATGTGTATGCTTTTTATTAGTGATGAGCGAGTGTACTCGTTGCTCGGGTTTTCCCGAGCACTCTCGGGTGGTCTCCGAATATTTATGACTGCTCGGAGATTTAGTTTTCATCTCCTCAGCTGAATGATTTACAGTCATTAGCCAGCTTGAATACATATGGGGATTCCCTAGCAACCAGGCAGCCCCCACATGTACTCAGCCTGGCTAGTAGCTGTAAATCATTCACCTGCGGCGAAGAAAACTAAATCTCCGAACACTAACAAATACTCGGAGACCACCCGAGCGTGCTTGGGAAAACCCGCCGAGTAAACTCTCTCATCACTACTTTTTATCTGTGTATTCTTCTAATAATAAAAGTCTTCTTGAAATAAATATATTTATTTTTGCTTTTTTTATATTTTATCACAGCCTATATTTTTTTACTTTAAAATTTGTCAATTTATTTTATTATATTTTTTATCTTATATTTATACATTTATATTACCTTTTTTATGTTGTTTATTCATGAAGTTTACCCTTGCGTTCCATTCCAGCTGACTGGATGCATCCATGTATTGTCAGCTGTTATTTTGTATAGCTGCTCTGAATTACCATTTTGTTTGTTTGGCAGCAGCAAGAAATGAACATTGGGGGCAATCAGCACTGGCTGTTGCATTTTGAAAGGAGTTGCTCTCTCCTACGAGATGTTCCCTTCACAACAATCTATTGAAAGGCTACTAGTACTACCATGGTCAGACTGGGCCACTGGAAGATTCTCCAGTGGGCCCAGGCCCTGACACCTGCTGGGATACAGTGTCAGCAGCTGCCTAGGGCCCCCGTTGTTCCAGAAGCCCCCAGCCAGTGGGGTGTCGCTAATAGCGGCACACCATGCAGCTGCTATGGAGGCCCCTGGTGCCAGCGGAGCAGCAGAGGGTAACAGGAAGCCGAAGCCTGTTCCCGCTGCTAAAGTGAAATGAATATTCACGCTTCCCCATGCCCCCATGGGCGTGGAGAGGAGTGACTTCATTTCACTTTAATAGCGGGCAGTGTTTGCCACAGGCTGCAGCTAACACTGCGTAAGGGTGTGTGCAGGTGGCTGGTTTGAGCCCTGCATTCCTGTGCATACCTACCTAATGAAACTGGGTATGTTTTGTGTTTGCTGTGTGCCCTGTGTTGTTTATGATAGTTTTCACTGTTTAATATGATAATGGCTGACACTGTTCCGATATCTGTGTGTTAGGGACAGGAATAGGGACAGTCAGTGGCAGTGGTGGGTCAGCACTGGTAAGGGTTATGGCATTGTAGTTACAGGTTAGTGTTAGGGGGGCACGGTAGAGTAGGAGATTAGATTGTGTTGAGAACTGGTTTCAGTCAGAGTAGTGACAGTTGAGAAAAGGGACGGAGCCAGTGTAGTGGCAGGGAGAGTGCCTTCCTGAGATAATTTAGTGGGTAGTGAGAGGAGCTAGAGCTGAGTGAGAGGAATTGTTCTAGAAGGAGTGGTAGTAGTTGTGTGGTGAGTTACAGTTGAAAGAGACAGAAGAAGCACTGAGGGAAGCAGGTCTGGAGATGTTAGATCTTAAAGCACTTGAAAAGCGAGGCAGTCTGGAAGGGTCCGTGGCTTGTCTGTGGGTTACCTCCCGTGATGTCCGGGACTTACGGTCCGAACAGGAATTGCAGAGGTAACCTGATTTTTCGCCCAGGATGGGGAAAGTGGATGGGGAGCACCTAGTATCAGAAAGCTGGAATTCCCAAGGGACTGTGGGTCTGGAAGCCACGGTGCTAGAAGATAAGCTGAAGGAAAAGACCAGGGAAAGTGCAGGAGGAGAAGTTCTTATGTCTTTTGAAGATTGTTGGATAAAGTCTGTTATGAAGATGCACGAATTGAGTAAAGTTTTATTGAAAATTAATCGGGACTTTGATAACATTTGTGTGTCTGCGACGGATTAGAACCCTGTATGCTGTGAAGGATTCTGACTCACAGGTGCGTGAACTACTTAACACACACAGCACACCACAAAATGGACATGATATTACTGTAGCGAAGCGTTGGGGTGTGATGAGGAAGCAGCAGCAGCAAATCCCTCAGTATGACTACCACCCTGGCCTCCGTTACAACTGCCTGCTATCAGGGCCTACAGACCAGGGCCCCCACTGCCCCAGGGGTTCCCTAGCCCATGTGGCTGCTATGGGGCTGTAAACCAGGGGGACCCCCAGTGCGTGTCGCCTCCACATTCTAATTCTCATTTCCCTCTGCCTCAGGCACACAGGGGGTGCGCAATGATGTCACTTCATCACATACCTGCTTGTACCAGGCTGACTGCAGCGCAGCTCCTAACACCGCTGACATTGGAGCAGATCCACCACCGGAATTAGCGTGGGAGCGAGGAGGAGAGGTGGGTTGTTATGATTTTCCCAATGGCAGGGAAATCAAAAATAACAAACGGACTAGCTCTCGGGTGATGGAAACTAAAGTGACCGTGACCTGAACCTGACACAACACTGGAAGTAGCCGGGGAGTGTTTCCTACGATGCCCTAGACACCACGCGCCAGCCGGAGATCTAACTACCCCTATCAGAGGAATATACAGGCCTGCCTTACCTCCAGAGATGAACCCCAAAAGGAGATAGCAGGCCCCCACAAATATTGACGGTGAGTCAAGAGGAAAAGACATACGTAGGATGAACAGCAGATTTAGCACAGTGAGGTCCGCTTACTAGATAGCAGAAGTACAGGAAAGAGTTACTTCACGGTCAACTTCAAAACACTACTCAAAAACACCATCCTGAAATTACTTTAAAACTCCAGTGACAACTCATGCCACTGGAGTGGCAATTTCAGTCCACGAGAGCTTCCAGCTGCAGAGAGTCACATTGCAGATAGCTGGACAAAAAATAACATTAACTAGGAACAAAATTCAACTTAGCTGAACTGGAACTTGAGGCAGGAGAATGCAACAGAATGCTACTGATACATTGTTGGCCGGCATCGGACCAGCAGCCAAGCAGCCTTAAATAGGAAACTCCCCTAATGGGTGTCAACAGGTGATCAAGGATAGAAGAAGGCAAATAAGTGGCAATACCATAAAACACCACCGGGGGAGCCCACAAACAGAATTCACAACAGTACCCCCCCCCTTAAGGAGGGGGCACCGAACCCTCACCAGAACCACCAGGGCGATCTGGATGAGCACTATGGAATGCACGAACCAAATCAGGAGCATGAACATCAGATGCTGTCACCCAAGAATTATCCTCCTGACCATAGCCTTTCCACTTAACCAGATACTGAAGTTTCCGTCTGGAAACACGGGAGTCCAAGATCTTTTCTACCACATACTCCAACTCACCCTCAACCAGCACAGGAGCAGGAGGATCAGCAGACGGAACAACCGGCAACTCATACCTCCGCAATAATGACCGATGAAAAACATTATGAATAGTAAAAGATGCTGGGAGGTCCAAACGAAAGGACACAGGATTGAGAACCTCCAGAATCCTATAAGGGCCGATAAACCGAGGCTTAAACTTAGGAGACGAGACCTTCATAGGAACAAATCGAGAAGACAACCAAACCAGGTCCCCAACACAAAGACGAGGACCGACACGCCGATGACGATTAGTGAACTGTTGAGTCTTCTCCTGGGACAACTTCAGATTGTCCACAACCTGTCCCCAAATCTGATGCATTCTATCAACCACAGCATCTACTCCAGGACAATCCGAAGACTCCAATTGACCGGACGAAAAGCGAGGGTGAAACCCTGAATTACAAAAAAATGGAGAAACCAAAGTGGCAGAACTGGCCCGATTGTTAAGGGCAAACTCTGCCAATGGCAAAAAATCAAGCCAATCGTCCTGATCAGCGGACACAAAACACCTCAAGTAAGTCTCCAAGGTCTGATTAGTACGCTCAGTCTGGCCATTAGTCTGAGGATGGAATGCAGACGAAAACGACAAGTCGATGCCCATCCTGGCACAGAACGCCCGCCAAAATCTAGACACAAACTGAGTACCCCTGTCAGAAACTATATTCTCAGGAATACCATGCAAACGCACAACATTCTGAAAAAATAGAGGGACCAGCTCAGAGGAGGAGGGCAATTTGGGCAAAGGTACCAAGTGAACCATCTTGGAAAAACGGTCACACACCACCCAGATGACGGACATCCTACGAGAAACAGGAAGGTCAGAAATAAAGTCCATAGAGATGTGCGTCCAAGGCCTCTTAGGAATAGGCAAGGGCAACAACAACCCGCTGGCCCGGGAACAGCAGGGCTTAGCCCGAGCACAAACATCACAAGACTGCACAAAAATACGTACATCTCGAGACAAGGAAGGCCACCAGAAGGACCTAGACACCAGATCCCTGGTGCCAAAAATTCCAGGATGACCTGCCAACGCGGAAGAGTGAACCTCCGAAATAACTCTACTGGTCCAGTCATCAGGGACAAACAGTCTACCAGGCGGACAGCGATCAGGCCTATCCACCTGAAACTCCTGCAAAGAGCGCCGCAGGTCTGGGGAGACAGCTGACAATATCACCCCATCCTTCAGGATGCCAGTAGGTTCGGAATCACCAGGCGAGTCAGGCTCAAAACTCCTAGAGAGGGCATCCGCCCTCACATTCTTAGACCCAGGCAGATATGAGACCACAAAGTTAAATCGAGAGAAAAACAACGACCAGCGCGCCTGTCTAGGATTCAGACGCCTGGCTGACTCAAGATAAATTAGATTTTTGTGGTCAGTCAAGACCACCACCTGGTGTCTAGCACCCTCAAGCCAATGACGCCACTCCTCAAATGCCCACTTCATGGCCAAGAGCTCCCGATTTCTAACATCATAATTTCGCTCAGCGGGCGAAAACTTTCGAGAGAAAAACGCACATGGTCTCATCACTGAGCAGTCAGGACCTTTCTGCGACAAAACTGCACCTGCTCCGATCTCGGAAGCATCTACTTCAACCTGGAACGGGAGCGAAACATCAGGCTGGCGCAACACAGGAGCAGAAGAAAAGCGGCGCTTAAGCTCCCGAAAGGCCTCCACAGCCGCAGAGGACCAATTAGCAACATCAGCACCCTTCTTGGTCAAATCAGTTAAAGGTTTAGCAATGGCAGAAAAACCCGCTATGAATCGGCGATAGAAATTAGCAAATCCCAAGAATTTCTTAAGACTCTTTAGAGAAGTAGGTTGTATCCAATCACAAATAGCCTGAACCTTAACAGGGTCCATCTCCATAGATGAAGGGGAAAAAATATATCCCAGAAAGGAAATTCTCTGAACCCCAAAAATACACTTTGAGCCCTTCACAAATAGAGAATTAGCTCGTAAAACCTGAAAAACTCTCCTGACCTGTTGAACATGAGATTCCCAGTCCTCCGAAAAAATCAAAATATCATCCAAATACACAATCATAAATTTATCCAGATATTCACGGAAAATATCGTGCATAAAGGACTGAAAAACGGAAGGGGCATTCGCGAGACCGAAAGGCATTACCAAATACTCAAAATGGCCTTCAGGCGTATTAAATGCGGTCTTCCACTCATCCCCCTGCTTAATCCGCACCAAATTATACGCACCACGTAGATCGATCTTAGTGAACCACTTCGCCCCCTTTATGCGAGCAAAAAGATCAGTCAGTAAAGGTAACGGGTACTGGTATTTAACAGTAATCTTATTCAGAAGTCGATAGTCGATACAAGGTCTCAATGAACCATCCTTTTTACCCACAAAGAAAAACCCTGCCCCCAATGGAGACAAAGAGGGGCGAATATGACCCTTTTCCAAAGATTCTCTGATATACTCCCGCATAGCAGTATGTTCAGGTACAGACAAATTAAACAAGCGACCCTTAGGAAATTTACTACCGGGAATCAACTCAATAGCGCAGTCACACTCTCTGTGAGGGGGGAGAGAATCAGTTTTAGGCTCCTGAAAGACATCATAAAAATCTGACAGAAATGCTGGGATCTCAGAGGGAGTAGATGAAGAAATGGGAACCAAAGGTGCATCCCCATGAATCCCCCGACATCCCCAACTCAGCACAGACATTGATCTCCAGTCCAAGACTGGATTATGAATTTGTAACCATGGTAATCCAAGTACTAATACGTCATGTAGATTATATAACACAAGGAAACGAATAATCTCCTGATGGTCTGGGGAAAGATGCATAGTCACTTGTGTCCAATATTGTGGTTTATTGCTAGCCAAAGGTGTAGAATCAATACCCTTTAAGGGAATAGAAACCTCCAGAGGCTCTAAATCAAACCCACAACGCTTGGCAAAGGACCAATCCATGAGACTCAGAGCGGCGCCAGAATCCACATAAGCATCCACAGTAACAGATGATAAAGTACAAATCAATGTCACGGACAAAAGAAATTTAGACTGCAAGGTACCCGTAGAAAAAGATTTATCAACCTTTTTATCAACCTTCTTTATGCGTTTAGAGCATGCTGATATAACATGAGCTGGATCTCCACAATAGAAGCACAACCCATTTTTGCGCCTGTAATTCTGTCGTTCGCCTCTAGACAATACACTATCGCATTGCATATGCTCTGGTGCCTTTTCAGAGGTCACTGCCAAATGATGCACAGGTTTTTGCTCAGAAGATACCGCCATATGGTGCACAGGTTTTTGCTCAGAAGATACCGCCATATGGTGCACAGGTTTTTGCTCAAAAGATACCGCCATATGGTGCACATATTTTTGCTCAGAAGATACTGCCATATGGTGCACAGATTTGCGCTCCCGTAAACGCCGATCAATCTGGATAGCCAATTTCATGGCATCATTCAGACCTGTAGGCACAGGGAACCCCACCATAACATCCTTCACGGCATCAGAGAGACCTTCTCTGAAATTAGCTGCTAGAGCGCACTCATTCCATTTAGTAAGTACCGACCATTTACGAAACTTCTGGCAGTATATCTCAGCTTCATCTTGCCCTTGGGAAAGAGCTATCAAGGCTTTCTCAGCCAAAATCTCTAAATTAGGTTCTTCATAAAGCAACCCCAAAGCCAGAAAAAACGCATCTACATTTAATAACGCAGGATCCCCTGGCGACAATGCAAATGCCCAACTTTGTGGGTCACCCCGCAATAGAGAAATAACAATTTTAACCTGTTGCGCAGGATCACCAGCAGAGTGAGATTTCAGAGACAAAAACAATTTACAATTCTCTCTGAAATTCAAAAAACGGGATCTGTCTCCGGTAAAAAATTCAGGCATAGGGATCTTAGGTTCAGACATTGGAGCACGTATAACAAAATCTTGTAAGTTCTGGACCTTTGAAGCCAGGTTATTCAGACCTGCAACCAAACTCTGTGGATCCATGATTCAAACAGGTGTAACCAAAGCCATTCAAAGATTAAGAGGAGAGGAAAAAAAAAAAAAAAGGCTGAAGACTGCAGTTTAAGCAAGGAGTACAAATAAGCACTAAGGTGCACTTTCCAAACACAGAAGGAAAAAAAAACCTTTTCATATCCTTTCCTGCTTTAGTGCATAGTTTTAACACATGTGGGCCGGCCAAACTGTTATGATTTTCCCAATGGCAGGGAAATCAAAAATAACAAACGGACTAGCTCTCGGGTGATGGAAACTAAAGTGACCGTGACCTGAACCTGACACAACACTGGAAGTAGCCGGGGAGTGTTTCCTACGATGCCCTAGACACCACGCGCCAGCCGGAGATCTAACTACCCCTATCAGAGGAATATACAGGCCTGCCTTACCTCCAGAGATGAACCCCAAAAGGAGATAGCAGGCCCCCACAAATATTGACGGTGAGTCAAGAGGAAAAGACATACGTAGGATGAACAGCAGATTTAGCACAGTGAGGTACGCTTACTAGATAGCAGAAGTACAGGAAAGAGTTACTTCACGGTCAACTTCAAAACACTACTCAAAAACACCATCCTGAAATTACTTTAAAACTCCAGTGACAACTCATGCCACTGGAGTGGCAATTTCAGTCCACGAGAGCTTCCAGCTGCAGAGAGTCACATTGCAGATAGCTGGACAAAAAATAACATTAACTAGGAACAAAATTCAACTTAGCTGAACTGGAACTTGAGGCAGGAGAATGCAACAGAATGCTACTGATACATTGTTGGCCGGCATCGGACCAGCAGCCAAGCAGCCTTAAATAGGAAACTCCCCTAATGGGTGTCAACAGGTGATCAAGGATAGAAGAAGGCAAATAAGTGGCAATACCATAAAACACCACCGGGGGAGCCCACAAACAGAATTCACAACAGTGGGTATTGTTTTTTTATATATATTAGTGAATCCTGGTTGGGAGAGAGCTGCATGATACCCTATGAGAGAGCTGCATAATACCCTATGGGGGGAGCTGCATCATACCCTATGGGGGAGCTGCATAATACCCTGTGGAGGGGGACAGCATGATACCCTATTGGAGGGAGCCGCATGATACCCTATTGGAGGGGGCAGCATGATACCCTTGGAGGGGGGCAGCATGATACCCTATTGGAGGGGGCAGCATGATACCCTATGAGGGGGCTACATTATATTCTATGGGGGCTGCATTATATTCTAAGGAGGGGCTGTATTAAATCCCATGGAGGGGCTGCAATATACTCTAAGGAGCTACATTATATTATGTGGGGGGCTGAATTATACTATTTGAAGGGGGTTGCATTATACCCTATGAGGGGGCTACATTATATTCTGTGGGGGGCTGCATTATACCTTCTGAGGGGGTTGCACTATACTTTAAGGGGGCTACATTATACCCTATGGGGGCTGCATTATACTCTATGAGGCTGGTTGCATTATATTCTATGGGGAGGCTACATTATATTCTATGGGGGGGCTGCATTATATGATATGAGGGGGCTACTTTATATTCTTTATGAGGCCTGCATTATATTCTGGGAGGGGGCTACATTATACTATATGAGGGGGCTACTTTATATACTATGAGAGGGATACATTGTACCCTATGGGGGGGCTAACCCAACCCCTGCCACATAATTAAGACATGTACTACTTTATGTTATACCCTGATATTAGCGCATTTTACCGCACAATTGGTGGTCTTGTATTTATTTCTATGTAGCTACACAGTGGGTCCCAAGAATGATTTTCTCTGGTGGGCCCAAGGTGCTCCAGTCTGATGCTGAGAACTACGTTGCTAAACAGAAAGGTGTTAACTTACTTGAAAAACACTCCCGGCCAATGGTACATGTACAGTCATAGATGAAAGTTTTGAAACTGACACAAATTTTATTTTTCACAAAATTTGCTGCTTGAGTGTTTTTACACCATTTAGTTGAATGTTTCTATATTTCCTATAGCACAATTAACAGCATTTCATACTTTTTTAAACTGTTACTGGAAAATACATCAAGTTTATGTAACAAATCAATATTTACAGTGTTGACGCTTATTTTTCAGGACTTCTGTCCTTCTTCCTGGCAGTTGGATATCAGTTTCTGGGCCAAATTCTGATGGATGAGAATCCATTCTTGCCTTATCAGTCCTTGGTGTTTATCACAATTCCTGTGATTTTGTTTTCCCACTTTTTGAGGATTGACCACAGGTTCTCAAAAGGATTGAAATCTTGGCACTTTCCCGCCATGGATCCAAAATTTCATTATTTGGTTCACTGAGCCACTTAGTTATCACTTTTGCCCTGTGACATTGTGTAAAAAGCATTGTTCATCACCAAACTGCTCCTGGATCATTGGTAGACTTTGCTCTCGGAGAATCCATAGATACTAATAATTCATGACCGTGTTCTTAAGCAAAATTGTAAATTCCCATCTCACATTTGTACCTAAGAACACGTCCATGAATAAAGAATGATAAACAGGTTAAGAAGCAAAACATAGAAATTGTGATACACTCCATGCACTGAGTAGGTAAGCATTGATCTGCCATCAGTCAGGATTTGGCCAAGAAATTGAAATCCAGCTGCCGGGGTGAAGGACAGAAGTCTTGAAAAATAAGAGTCAACACTACGCACTCTGTGTAAATCTTTAATTAGTCCTGATAACCAGTGTAGGGTGGGAACTCCCGCTTGATCTCAGCATCTGACTCAGGGTGTCCTCAGGCGCGGGCTCAACAGCCACCGAGGGTCAGAGCGAGATCAATCACCAGCATAGTGGGGGTGAATTTCAGAGATCCCACTAGCGTCCATCAGCTGCACCCTGTGACTGCTAATAGGGCACAGCGTTTCCTTTGTTTCCCTGCAACTCTGTGAAGCAACAGAGTTCGCATCAGCTCATACCGGGTGACGGAACCCGTGTTTATTCTGGCGTAGTACCCCCATATAATGCCGCCATTACCTAGCAGCAGGTTCCATCTCTGCACGATGGACCCCAGGCTATGAACGCACCTTTTTACTATCTTTATATTTATTTAGTGCATTCCACCAGCCCTAACATTCTGTTTCTTCCTTTTTGTAATAATTGTGCCAACAGTTGTTGCCTTCTCACCAAGCTACTTGCCTATTGTCCTGTAGCCCATCCCAGCCTTGTGCAGGTCTACAATTTTGCCCCTGGTGTCCTTAGACAGCTCTTTGGTCTTGGCCATGGTGGAGAGGTTGGAGTGTGATTGAGTGAGTGTGTGGAAAGGTGTCTTTTATACAGGTAGCGAGGTGCTAATAATACAGGTAATGAGTGCAGAGTAGGAGGCTTCTTACAGATTTACTAACAGGTCCGTCCATGAGAGCCAGAATTCTTGCTGGTTGGTAGGTGATCAAACACTTGTTTCATGCAATAAAATGCAATTTAATTATTTAAAAATCATACAATTTGATTTTCTGGTTTTTATTTTTAGACTCTGTCTCTCACAATTGAAGTATAAATACGATAAAAATTACAGCCCTCTCCATTCTTTGTAGGTGGGAAAACTCGCGAAATCGTCAATGTATCAAATACTTATTTTCACCACTATATGCAGAGGTTGATAAGATGTGTCACTGTAGGATGTGTAACCTACAGTAGGTCTGTTCTTATGGCAGAGAGAAATGGCATATATGAAATAAATACTGATTTCATTCTCTATTAATTTCGCTTTATCTATTGTACAATTTCACATGTATCCGCTTCATAGATAAATTATTAATTCATTTGAATAAATCTAAATATACAAGTCAAGTTAAGTATTAACCTATGCTAGCCCTAGATCATAAACACGATTACTATGCAGTCAGAATGCTATGCAAAGACATGTAATGAAGGCAAAGGGAAAGAAATTAATTATATTCAAAGGAAAATAAATTATATATCAGGCATGGTTGAGGAAGATGAAATCATGTTGTTAAATCATTGGTCCCTTGACTCTCCTCTGGAAATAGTGATATTTTTGTCCACATTAAATATGCACCCTATACAAATGCAGCAGAGACAATTGATGACATGAATTTTCATCAGAGTTCATTTAAGTTGAGGAATCACACTGGATTTCCATGTAAAGTGATTTTATGTCCATAAAGGGATATGTGCTCTGAAAAAGAAAAGCATATTGTAAGCCCTACTGGGCTGGGATACTATTAGCCAGAGGTACTGCAAATAGAGTCCACTGCTCCATGATTGAGAATGATTAGCATGTAATACCACCTCTTTCCAGTAGTGGCCACTGTAACAGAAATGTGCCGCAATCTGCATCTGCTCTTCTTGATAACTGATGATCGCCTGGGGTTTCATCTGTCTGACCTGCTACGATCAGCTGATCAAAAGCTTGTCCTCAGTTAAGTAAGTCATTTTTCCAAACCTTGACATCATCAGTGTTGCATTTGGATCTTTGTCGCAAAATAATGTGTCATTTTATGGATTTCTTACCTCCAAAGAATGGGGATGCTTTGGTATCAATGCCTTAAAACCTATACTTACAGTAAGAGATAACTTTATGATCACAGGGGGACCAACCATGGAACACCCAATGAGCCAAAGAAGAGATCTCTTGAAACTGTGAACCTGGGAACATAGAGTAAGCATGTGCTCCTCTGCTCCAGTCAGGGTTGGTCAACTTTAGTGACCAGCGTCAAGCAGCTGCAACCAAGGCAAAGAAAATAATGGGATGCATTAAAAGAAGCAGAGATGCTCATGACGAGAGCATAGTTTTGCCTCTATGCAAGTCACTCGCGTGACCACACTGAGAATACTGTGTAGTTTTGAAAAGGGCATAGTTGAACTAGAGCGGGTGCAGAGAAGAGCGACTAAGCTTGTTAAGGGAATGATACCAAGACAGGTTGTTAAACTTGGGGTTATTAAGTTTTGAAAAAGGAAGGATTAGGGGCTTTTATTGCAATGTACAAATATATGAGGAGACAGTAGAAAGATCTTCCTATAATTATCTTTCTACACAAGACGCTTGAAATGGTGACAAGGGGGCATTCAACTAGAGGAAAGAAGGTTTAATCATAATCACAGACACATATTATTTACCATAAAAGCAGTAAGACTATGGATCCTTTTCAAGCAGTGAGATTATGGATTCTTTGCTGTTCAAGCAGTGAGATTATGGATTCTTTACTGTTCAAGCAGTGAGATTATGGATTCTTTACTGTTCAAGAAGTGAGATTATGGATTCTTTTCTGTTCAAGAAGTGAGATTATGGATTCTTTACTGTTGAAGAAGTGAGATTATGGATTCTTTACTGTTCAAGAAGTGAGATTATGGATTCTTTACTGTTCAAGAAGTGAGATTATGGATTCTTTACTGTAAGAGCAGTGAGACTATGGATTCTTTACTGTTCAAGCAGTGAGATTATGGATTCTTTACTGTAAGAGCAGTGAGATTATGGATTCTTTACTGTAAGAGCAGTGAGATTATGGATTCTTTACTGTAAGAGCTGTGAGACTATGGATTCTTTACTGTAAGAGCAGTGAGACTATGGATTCTTTACTGTAAGAGCAGTGAGAGTATGGATCTCTCTGCCACATGATGTTATAATTACTAAAATTCAAGAAAGGCCTGATGCCTTTATTGGAAACTATGATACTACAGAATATGGGTAATAGATTCTGTGACGGGGCGTTGATCCAGGAAGTTGGTCTGAGTACTGTGTGAGTCGGGAAGGAATTTTTCCCCTAATATGGAGCCATTAATGTCTGCCCCATGGGGTTTTTGCCTTCCACTGGATCAACATAGTAGGCTATAGTTTGAACTTGATGAGCTTAACACTAGGTTGAACCTAAAAAAAACATGAAACTATGAAATGATAAGATCGAGCTATGCGGAGCCTGGTTTCCATGTTAAAGCTGCTTTTGTGGTTTGAGTGATTGTACCCCTCAGCAATCAATTATTTCATATTTTATGGATAAGGGATAATTTAGGGAACAACCCATGACATAGATGATATTCTTGTTTAGAGAGAATCTGCTCATGTGAGTGCTCAAACACGGGATACAGAATAAACTTGTAAACTAGTAAAGAAGAGAGAACTTCCCAAACATTTTTCATGGTCCGTGTCCCGTTTTTATTCACTAATAATCACATGCCGTTTTTTACTGCAGCCAATCAATGGCTAAATTAGTGCTATCAGCATAAGGAAACATCACCATTGTAAAAAAATAGTAACAGAGGACCTTGTTTCTATTGGGGCACGATTGTTTGTGGTGTGAGTTTGTCGCAGATATGGTGGGAGGACTGGAGGGCAATTGAAAGCTTCAAGTCATAGTGCTGTTTTTCTTCATCAATTGTCCCATTAAATTGACCCTTTAATGTGTATTCGAAGACTGACCTCTTTGGACAAGAAAGGGTTCCGAAGTTTTTACATAACACCATTCACCTAGATTAATTATTTTAAAGGCGTTATTCATGAGTTTAAAATTGATGTCTATCATTATAACAAGAATTTAGCATTAGATCAATCATAAGTAATAATAAAAGAGTTGTTGAAGACTTAGAAGACTTATGGTGGAGTCAGATGGCGGTATAAAGTTGACCGAGATCTGTGAGCAGTGCACTGACTGGCTGGCAGCTCTCCCTAAGTGAGAGTGACAGCTGCATAGAAATATACATAGCTCTCACTCTCAGGTCCGTGCATTGCTTTCCGATCTTGGTCCAATTTATATGGCCTTCTGACTACGCCGTTAGGATGAGTCATCGATATCAGATTATAGGCGGTCCGAATACTTCCTGTAGCCTTACCGAGTATCTGTTTGTAGCTCTCATGGTGGCCAGATGCACTTAATGTACAGTGCTGAAACGGCACTGTGTAGATGAATACCCCCATTGAATGAATGTGATCTTTCCCATGGCCAATATACAGTGTACAGAGCTGTGGCGTTCTGGCTCCCTACAGTGGCAAAGAGCATATGACTGGGGTTGCCAACTATCGGACGCCCACCAATTTGAAATAGATGAACCTTCAATGATAGCTCATTAACATCTAAATCCTGGAAAACTCTTTAAGAATTTGTGTCATTTTCCATACATTTCCATACATGTATCCTTTTTTCTCTTTGTTTCCCCCGGATACTCCTAAACTTCCACTACATGTATTATATTATGTTTTTTTCCTACATCTTAAAATTGAAATGTCTGAAGACACAATCTGAGTCAAAATTTTGACCCTTTCCTTGAGCACCTGTTTTCTAGGAATTTAATATTTGGACACTTTCAATCCTTCACCCCAGTATTTTCTTGGATGCCGCCAACGTCATTGCTCTTCCAAGCTTCTTTTCTGGGAAGAGTAGTTCTTCAATACCGGAGACGTCGTTGATTGGGTTTATCATTGCTTGGAAAGACTAATATTCTGGACCAAAGAAAGCAAAAAAATGTAACTCTGAATTGTGATGAAGGTAATGGCTGCCATAAGTGATGTCACCGAGCGTCGTTCACTCATGAGGTCAACCAACATAATACAGAAATGGTCAAAAAAAGATATCTTTTTGGAAATGGAAAAAGCAACGGAAACCGGGACTTTTCTGGAGATCACATAATGAATCCGTCAGGATATTCCGTAAGCCGGCTCCAGAATGTCATTAATAACGGAGGCTTGATAAACATAGTTATAATACCCTTATTGTTATTTTTTTGCCTGTGCCCTTTCTTGAAATTAGCCTGTATATAATCAGTTTGATGCAAATGAAAGCTTGCTCTCTTCATTGCCGAAAACCTCTTTATAGGTTCTAATTAAAGCCTTTGTGCGAACACAAAGTGTCTAATAAATAAGACCCGAAGCCCAGGAATAGACTCCGCTGCAGAATGACTCACTTGCTTGTGTATTTGAACAATATTTAATCGTTAAACTAACCCAGCGTCTGCACTTTTGGAAAGAAAACAAGGTTTTCGCTTCATGTTTATTTAACACTTTGACTCCGCTGGTTTTTTGGATGTGTGAAATGCTTCTTAGAAAGTGTCATGGCTGTAAATCATCTGTTTGGAAAAGTTAACGGGCCTTAAATAGTTACACTGTTAATGATTGAAACTTAACGAGCGGCGGTATGGTTTTGCATAAAATCCATTTTTTTCCCCTTAGTAAACAATTTCACCTCAGTTCACACAAATTCCAGCTGCCAAAAATATAGCTTATAAAATCTTGATAACCCTTGTTGAAGGGAACCTTTATTGGTGGTCCAAAGAGACCACCAACAGTGCCTTCTGATGCTCCACTGGGCAAAAAATAAGGAAAATGTATTTATGTAGCATACACTGCCTATTTCAAGGATTGGTACATAAATACGTACGTACATGTACACAGAGGCGTAACGATCGCGACCATTACCAGACTTATGCGGGAATGGGGCCCACAGACGCCAATTTTCCTAGATGTGCAACCAAAGACGCACATTCAGCTGAAGTGCATTGTGGTGCAGAGACTCGTCGATTCCTTGCACTGCAATACATGCCGCTGGCCAATCAGAGGCCGATAGCTGAGGGCGGCGTGCTCGTCATGAGTGGCGCATGGCAGTGACGTCATGCTCTGAAAATAGCTGGCACGCCAAAATCTGCTGCAAGACATAGAAGAGGATGTCACACATTTTTTTTATGTGTTGGAAACGAGTAACAGAAAGGATGTTATACCAGGAAGGGGCCAAGGATGGGGGTATTATAAAAGAAAAGGCCCTGGATGGGGGTCATGATACCAGAATGGGGGTCATTATACCAGGAAGGGGGTCATTATACCAAAAAGGGGCACAGGCTGCAGGACATTACACCCAGAAGCGGCCCTGGATAGGGGTTATTATACCAGGATTGTGGTCATTATAACAGGAAAAGTTCCAGGATGAAGGACCAAGATGGGGGCATTGTTTTAAGATGAGAGCCATTATACCAGGAAGGGGCACAGGATGGGGGATATTGTTCTAGGATGGGTGACATTATACCAGGAAGGGGTCCATGATGGGAAACAATATGCCAGAATGGGGGACATTGTTACAGAAAGGACAGGACAGGGGATATACCAGGAGGGGCCCAGGATGTGGGACATTATTACTAGAAAGGGCTCAGGATGGGGGACATTATAAAATGAAGAGGACCAGGACAAGGGATATTATAACAGGAAAGAGCACAAGATGGGGGACATTATTACAGGATGGGGGCTAGAACAAAAGGCATTACTACAGAAAGGGGACGTTATTATAAAAAGGGGCCTGTTAGGGGTCGAGTTCCCGTCTCTGCACAGGGGGAATCTCAGTCCATCTCCGCTGCAGTCTCCCATTCTTCTTCTGCCGCAGTGGAGCCTGCTCAGCGGAGACGTCGGTCCCAGCGTCTTGCTCAGTCTGACTCTGTACAAAGAGTTACTGCTGCTTTTCCTGTTTCTGCCATGGAAGTCAGTGCTGGGCAGTGATGAACAGACGCTTCTGGGACTAAGTCCTGCTTTTCTCGTTCTGAGCATGCCCAGAGTAAGATCTCTCAGTGGAGATCGAGGGTCACATGATCAGATACTGCAGCTAAGGCCATTGGCCCTTCAGGAAGGTCCTCTAGGTGCTCACGCTCTGTGGCAGCCTCTCATTGGTCCTTCTAGGAAGGTCCTGTACGTGCTGCAACTATTTAAGGCTCGCATGGCCGCATGGCCATGCGCTAGTATTGTTCTATGTTATGTGCTTTGCACCAGTGTGGTCATGTGAGTTTGTGTTCGGGGACCCGGCTGAAATAAGCCCCTAGAACGCTGGCACCTCCGGCGAGGAGATTTTGTGTGAATGTATTCAGGGACCTGGCTGAAATAAGCCCCTAGAATGCTGGCACCTCCGGAGAGGAGTTTGTGTGCATGCATGACCACTGACTTCTCTCAGTTGAGTAGTTAGCCTGTGCCACTGTGAACTCAAACAGGGTGCAGTGCTTTGAGTTTTGGCTACTCTGTGAAGTAACAGGGTTAGCTCATACCGCCATATAGTTCTGCCGTTTGCTAGCAGCGGGTTCTCCTGCACGGTGGACCGCGGCCTGCGAACGCATCAATTGTAATAAAACCTCTATATTTACTCGGTGCGTTCCGCTAGCCCTAACAGGGCCAGAATGGGGTTTTTATTACAGAAATATGCCTAAATAGGAACATCATTACATGGAGAGTGCACATGTATGTGATTATAGGATCTAGAATTCAACAAGGGCCCACATATTTGGCCAACATGGAGATTATGGTCCAAGTCCAAATTTTGCACCAGGGCCCATGGGACTCTAACTATGTCACAGGATGTACACATGTATACCAATGTACATATTTTAAATTTTAACGTAGATGGCCGACTTAAGGAATTTTTTATTTCACAAATTTCAAATATGTTGTTTTTTTTGCCTGTTCTCCCAATCTCTGTCTCTCTCAACACAAAAAACTTAAACCATAGATCATTTTCTGATGATACATCCCCTTTATATGACACAATAGAAAAAATGCTCGATCTGACAAATGACATCGAGTTCAAAAAATACTGATAAAGATCATGAATTAATAATAACATTTATTTCTTTTCAGTGTGTTAAAAAATGGAATGCGTGATAAAATGAAAGAAATTGTTATATTCTGATTTTTCTTTTTTTTTTATGTCACATTTTTACAGTTTTGAGCCTTCGACAGCTGAAGTGTAACGGGCTTGAACTTCCAGTACCTGTATGCAAGCTGTGAACCTTTCCATTTGCAAAGAATTGTATTAGAAAATGGAATATTTCACACAAATCTTGGCAATATGTTGCTTTATTAACCCTTTGGCATTTGCAGTTAGGCATTTCTTGACACTAAGCGCTGGTGAGAATGCATTGGCAGTCTGAATTAGCACTTGAAGATGGACATCCTGACTCCAGGAGTCGCTGAGTTCATTATTCCGAGCTGCGAACTGTTCTGCAGCCGGGGCTGAGAGGAAATACCACCTTATTTATTTTACAACCCTCATTTCGGCTGAACCAATAACAATCCCGGTGACAAATATTTAATTAGGAAATAACCGAGAGCTGAAATTGTTCCAATTATAAAATAGCTTTACAGTGTTTGAACATGGAAGTCTAACTAATGGTTTAACCTTAGCCTGCAAGACTTTTATTTAGGGCCCTGTAAGGAGAATATTCTAATATATTGGCGGATAATACGGGTATTTGACTAGAAATCTTTATTGAATCATTTAGCGTATTTGAGCTTCTTCTTTACTATGAAAGAAAAAAAAATATTGGAATTAATGGAACATTGGCTATGGAAATATGGGGTCATTACGGTGATTTGACCATTTCAATAAATTAATCTGCCATGGGGCAATGAAACTAAGACAGTCATTAAGGCACCAAGCATTGACAACCTACGACACAAGAGCTTGTTATTTTTTTTCTTAGTCTCATGACTTGTTTCTGTAGTATCCAAATTGTTGGCCATGGGTCCAGAGGACAGAGGAGCCACAAAATATTATAGGTGAGGTCAATGAAAACATTGCAATTAAATGACTTCATGGTCCCGATCGAGGATCATAGAATAGAAATTCCTCATTGGGGTGGAGACTCTGAGTCCTGATCTTTTTGCTTGGAAGGAGGTGACTCTGCTCTTTATGACATAAAATGTTGTTCAAAATTATTTTTGACTCTAACCCCTTATATAATATGGATCAGGCTCAGGAGCTGAGCTCGCTCTAAACAGCTCAGTTGACGACTGATTTACATATCCGGCAGGCAATACTAATTGATGTGATCGCTTGAGTTCAATCACTTAAATGTCGTTATTAAGTATGACAGTGGCATTTATGGTGAATCCGACATGGCGGTCATCATTTGTGACAGCCATTGGCTTCCCCTTCGAAATGGATCATGGGACGCCAATTCCATGGCTCTCAGGAGCTTACTGAAGGCTTCCCAGTCTACTATCTTACAAATCCTTCCTCCAGGACTTCATAGGAAATGACCAATTTCACAATTCACTACAAGACTGGCGTATTGTACTGTATTTGAATGTCCGACAAAAGCAGCCGCTAATTCCAATTCCCTAAGAGGATGAGTTAAAAATGTAAAAAAACATTTAAAAATGTGTAAAAAAAAACAACAAAGAAAACAAAAATGAAAAACGCAAAATGAAAATAAATTGAAAGTTCACATATTTTATATATGGCTGCAGAAGTAATTGCCTGAACTAATAAAATATAAAAAATATTTATACCAATTGGTAAATGACAAAACAGAAAAAACTCAATGTGCCTGAATCAGCATTTTTTCCCTGCAATTCCCCTCAAAAAATGTAATAAATGGTGATCAGAACATTGTCTGTACCCCAAATTGATATCAATGAAAATTACAGCTTCATAGACAAAAAAACAATCAAACAATCAAAGAAGAGTAAAAAAAAGTTATGAGTCTCAGAAAATGGCAACACAAGTTAAAATTGTGTTTGCAAACTTCAGATTTTTTTTTAACCCTTTAAAATCTGAAAAAAAAAACCCTTCTTAATTGGTTTTCACTGTAATCCTACTGACCAGGAGAAATATGTTACCACCTCATTTTTATCATGCAATAAACACTAAAAAAAACACCAAAAAGATTTGGCGGTACGGCGTTTTTTGTCACCATTTAACTGCACTTTGAATTTATTCCCCATTTTTCAGTAAATTCAATTTGAATGGCACCATTTTTCTGCAAAAAAAAAACAAGCTTTCGTATGATTATGTTGACGGAAGAATAAAAATTGGTCTTGGATGAATGGGAGGAAAATACTAAAGTCCAAAAATGAAAAATTGCCTAGTCCTTAAGGGGTTAATTCCCTATTTTTTGCAGTCCACGCCGCAAAAAAAATAAAATAAAGATATGTGAAAATAAGTAACATGCATCTTTTTCCACAGATTCCTGCATGGGGTCAGTCCTGAGCCTTCTCCACAACATTTCAAGTGTCATATTTAAAGCAGAAATTCACAGCAAACACTCAGATTTATCAAATCATGTTGTATAAAGGTGTTGACTTTGCTTATAGTAAGTTTGACAAAAGTAAACATAACGTGTCAGATTTTGCATTGGCGCTTAGAAACTTAAAAGTCGTTGTCGCACCAATAGCATTTATTAGTAATAAATGTGCAGTAATAAATTATTACTTGTACTAATACTGCAACCTCTGCACAGGGGCCCAGCAGTAAAGAGGTCAAACAGAACTAAGCAACAGTACATGTGAAAAAGACTTGGATACACTAATAGATCACAGACTGCACATGAGTCAACAGTGTGATGCAGCAGCAAAAAAGGCAAACGCAGTTCTAGGATGTATTAAGAAAAGCATAGACTCTAGATCATGTGAAGTAATTTTTCCCCTCTACTCCTTCTTGGTTAGGCCTCATCTGGAATACTGTGTCCAGTTCTGGACAACACATTTTAAAAAAGACATTGAAAAACTGGAGCAAGTTCTGAGAAGAGCTACCAGGATGGTGAACAGACTGCAAACTATGTCCTTCGAGGAATGGTTAAAGGAGCTGGGAATGTTTAGCTTGCAAAAAAGAAGGGTAAGAGGAGACTTAATAGCTGTCTACAAATATCTGAAGGGCTGTCACAGTGTAGAAGGATCATCATTATTCTCATTTGCACATGGAAACATGAGAAGCAATGGAATGATACAGAAGATACAGATAAGATATTATAAAAAACTTTTTGACAGTGAGGGTGATCAAGGAGTGGAACAGGCAGCCGCGAGAGGTGGTGAGTTCTCCTTCAATGAAAGTCTTCAAACAGAGGCTGGACAGACATCTGTCTGGGATGGTTTAGTGAATCCTGCATTGCTGCATTGAGCAGGGGGTTGGACACGATGACCCTTGAGGTCATTTACAACTCTAAGCCGACTGTCAATAAATACTTGGACATGACATTTCTTGTTCTCTCGCACTCACAGACAAGAGAGTGATGCACAACAGAGGAATGATGCATGATATTTACATTATGTAGTAAAGTAAGACAACGGACATAACTACTTATACTCTAAGGTAAATAAATTGTTCTGCTGCAAATGGCAATGAGCTCATGAATACATTTCACCTTCATCATATTAATTAGCTTATTAAGGAATGCTTAATGTTATAACTTTCCAAATAGGAATATAATGTCATAGCTATTGCATGCCGAGACAGGGATGACGGAGCCTTATGATTGAATGAGTATTAACCAATTCTTTACTAATTTTCAAAAAACCACCAAAACCTAAGATCAGAGCAAAATGATCATATACCCTGCTATAAGTAAGGAAAAAGCAATAGTACGTATAAATAACATAGGATACTTAGTAAACACTGTTCTTGATCAACAAAAGTGTAAAGGCCATCCCACCAGTGCCGAAGTGCACCCAGACGGTCATAACCTTGAGTATTAAAATCTTACCATGTGTGAAAAATTGATCTCAATGTGCATAAGGTCCGAGCAGGAGCGGAGCCCAACTGTGGGCACCCAGCTATGGGAAATTATATAAACCTAATGTCCAGCTCAAAAATAGGAAGGACACATCCTTATGTGCAATGAGTGCAAAAATCTAAAGCAAAACCATAACAAAAGAAGTGGAGTATAACTTGCTATAGATAGGTGCTTGTTCACATTGGTTATTAAACAGACAAAACCTAAGATAGAAACAAAATGAACATAAACACTGTTTTTAATCAGAAAAGGCGTATAAGTAGTGTTGAGCGATACCTTCCGATATCGGAAAGTATCGGTATCGGAAAGTATCGGCCGATACCGTCAAAGTATCGGATCTAATCCGATACCGATACCCGATCCCAATGCAAGTCAATGGGACGAAAATATCGGAATTAAAATAAACCCTTTCTTTCCTTGTAGGTTAATTCTACATGAAGGAAAACAACTAAGAATAATGTAGGATGTATTGGGGGAGGTGGCGGAGACATTAAAGGCACAGAGGTTTAGCCCGAACAAATAGAATAGCAGGTTTTTTTGTTTTTTTTTATGACGTTCGGCGTTAGAAAGATTTTGACTATTTTTTTTTTATTTTGTCAGATATTGATGTTTCACTACTTCAACGTCCTTCACCTTCTTTTTTACTTCTCCCACACTTTCTTCTTCATTATCCTCATCATCAGCTTCTTTGACATCAACTATCTTCACCTTATTCATCTTCTTCTTCTTCTACCTCTCTAATTTAGATAATATCTTTTGCTCTGATATTTAGTGTTATGCTTAATGTTCTTCTGCTCTTTGTTCTGCAGCCTCTTGTTCTTCTGCTTCTCGGTCTCCCATGTCGTAGTCGTCTCCAGGGTCGTCGTCATCTCAGTGGTTGTCGTCTCTGGTGTCGTCGTCATCTTAGGGGTGGTCTTCCTGGTCATCGTCTTTAGGGTCTTGAACTTGGAAATGTAGCAGAAGGTACAAGAAGGCTGAGAAAATGCCGAGAAACAGCTGATGGAACTGGAACTCGGATGGGTAGCCGAAGGTCCAAGAGCCAATGGAACTACCGAGGACCAGCTGATGTTACTGGAACCCGGTTACTAAGCAGGAGGTACCCGTGCCTGAAAGCACTACCAAGGACCACCTGACGTTGGTGGAACTCGGATACCCAGAGGGAGGCACCTAAGCCAAAGGCTCTGCCCGGAACCAGCTGACGGTACTGGAACCAGGATGGGGAGCAGAAGATACAAGAGCAAAAGACACTGCCGAGAACCAGCTGACGGTACTGGAACCCGGATGGGTAGCCGAAGGTCCAAGAGCCAATGGAACTACCGAGGACCAGCTGACGTTACTGGAACCCGGTTACTAAGCAGGAGGTACCCATGCCTGAAAGCACTACCAAGGACCACCTGACATTGGTGGAACTCGGATACCCAGAGGGAGGCACCTAAGCCAAAGGCTCTGCCCGGAACCAGCTGACGGTACTGGAACCAGGATGGGGACCTATTCAAGCTTGTCTTCCTAGAGCCCCAACTGGCGGTGTTAGAGCCCAGGGTCAGCAGGAGGAGGAGCAGGAGGAGGAGCAGGGGGAGGGGAGTGTAGGCCGAAGCTTGCACTGGCGGCAGCTTTGGGTCTGTTGTGTCTGCATGGCGGTCGCAGGACACGTTGCCGGCTACACAGCAGGGGAACATCTGGCGGTGCTGGACCCCACTGACACATTGGCAAGGTGTTTGGCTCTGTGCAGCCAGCACTTCCGGACAGCAACTAGTGGTGTTGGAGCCCGGGCTTTAACCCCCCCTCAGGGGTTACAAACTAGAAGAGCCACAGCTTATGCAGCAGTAGTGCTGCACAAGTCAAAGGTTGCTCTTTTAATTTTTCTCCTTGCACACGCTGAATGAAACACGTATAACATTTAGCCCTTTATACAGTCAAACTGTGTTGGAGGCGAGAGTTCCCTTCGTAATGAGACGCAGCACAGATGTCAAGAATCCCACCTTGGTGCTGAGCGCAGCCTCCTGAGCGTTGTTATTTGCTGTACAGGAGTCTGCGCTGTCGTGTTATCCCTTGGCCTTGCGCTGTTAGCGCTGCCCATCTTCTGACATCATTTAATGTCGGCCGTTGCGCTTTGCGATGACCATGAATCCCAGCCCCGCAGTGTCTTTACATAGTTAAAACACTGCGGGGCTGGGATTCATGGCCTGGCGCAGTACATATGTTCGCCTCTCACACTCGGGTCCTTACACCCGCTTCAGACTGTGCGGCGTCAGCTGATCCCTTATCGCATGCCACGGCCATGAAGCCGCACAGTCTGAAGAAGGCGGAAGGAGATGAGGGACAGGCAAACATAGGCACTGCTCATGCCCATCAATCACACCCTCGCAGTCCAAATAAATAAGACACCGAGGGGCGTTTTGTGGGTCAGGGCGGCCGCAGAGGCGCAGCCAGCCAAACAATGATGCCAGAAGACGGGCAGCGCTACCAAGGGGGTTGCAGCGTGTCATTACAAAGGAAAGTCACACCTCCGGGATGGTTAAATGGTCACAGAGGACACATTTTAGACGTGTTCAGTTCCCCATGGGCAAGGAGAATAAGTTTCCGTGCCACCTTGCACACATGCAGCATTACTGCTGTACAAGGTGGCTGTAAAACATAGAAACACCTGGGGGAGGGGGGACAGGTTCCCTTCAATTTCAGTTCTTGTGTCTGCGTGGCGGTCGCAGGACACGTTGCCGGCTACACAGCAGGGGAACAGCTGGCGGTGCTGGACCCCACTGACACATTGGCTGGTGTTTTTCTCTGTGCAGCTAGCACATCTGGGCCCCAACTGGCGGTGTTAGAGCCCAGGGTCAGCAGGAGGAGGAGCAGGAGGAGGAGCAGGGGGAGGGGAGTGTAGGCCGAAGCCTGCACTGGCGGCAGCTTTGGGTCTGTTGTGTCTGCGTGGCGGTCGCAGGACACATTGCCGGCTACACAGCAGGGGAACAGCTGGCGGTGCTGGACCCCACTGACACATTGGCGAGGTGTTTGGCTCTGTGCAGCCAGCACTTCCGGACAGCAACTAGCGGTGTTGGAGCCCGGGCTCTGCAGGTGGAGCAGAGTGTAGGCCGAAGCCTAATTGAACCGATTTTAAAAGTAACCTTTAACCCCCCCTCAGGGGTTACAAACTAGAAGAGCCACAGCTTATGCAGCAGTAGTGCTGCACAAGTCAAAGGTTGCTCTTTTAATTTTTCTCCTTGCACACGCTGAATGAAACACCTATAACATTTAGCCCTTTATACAGTCAAACTGTGTTGGAGGCGAGAGTTCCCTTCGTAATGAGACGCAGCACAGATGTCAAGAATCCCACCTTGGTGCTGAGCGCAGCCTCCTATTTGCTGTACAGGAGTCTGCGCTGTCGTGTTATCCCTTGGCCTTGCGCTGTTAGCGCTGCCCATCTTCTGACATCATTTAATGTCGGCCGTTGCGCTTTGCGATGACCATGAATCCCAGCCCCGCAGTGTCTTTACATAGTTAAAACACTGCGGGGCTGGGATTCATGGCCTGGCGCAGTACATATGTTCACCTCTCACACTCGGGTCCTTACACCCGCTTCAGACTGTGCGGCGTCAGCTGATCCCTTATCGCATGCCACGGCCATGAAGCCGCACAGTCTGAAGAAGGCGGAAGGAGATGAGGGACAGGCGAACATAGGCACTGCTCATGCCCATCAATCACACCCTCGCAGTCCAAATAAATAAGACACCGAGGGGCGTTGTGTGGGTCAGGGCGGCCGCAGAGGCGCAGCCAGCCAAATAATAATGCCAGAAGACGGGCAGCGCTACCAAGGGGGTTGCAGCGTGTCATTACAAAGGAAAGTCACACCTCCGGGACGGTTAAATGGTCACAGAGGACACATTTTAGACGTGTTCAGCTCCCCATGGGCAAGGAGAATAAGTTTCCGAGCCACCTTGCACACATGCAGCATTACTGCTGTACAAGGTGGCTGTAAAACATAGAAACACCTGGGGGAGGGGGGACAGGTTCCCTTCAATTTCAGTTCTTGTGTCTGCGTGGCGGTCGCAGGACACGTTGCCGGCTACACAGCAGGGGAACAGCTGGCGGTGCTGGACCCCACTGACACATTGGCTGGTGTTTTTCTCTGTGCAGCTAGCACATCTGGGCCCCAACTGGCGGTGTTAGAGCCCAGGGTCAGCAGGAGGAGGAGAGGGAGCCGAGTGTAGGCCGAAGCCTGCACTGGAGCAAGTTGAAAGGGAACCTTTAACCCCCCCCCCCCCAGGCGTTTGTAGCTGAAAGAGCCATCGTGTACAGCACTAATGCTGGAAAAGGTAAACTTAGCTCTTTTAATTATGGTCCTTGCACATGCTGAACCTAACACTTATGAAATGTGTCCCCTCACACCGTTAAACCGCCCGGTAGGTGGAACTTTTGTTTGTCATGTGACGCAGCACAGCCGTCATTCTTACCCCCTTGGCGCCGTGCGCCGCCTCCTCAGCGTTGTTTGAATCTCTCCCGGAGTCTGCGCTGTTAGGTTAGCCCTTGGCCATGCACACATTTTGCGCTGCCCGTCTTCTGACATCATTTGGTGTCAGGCTGGCTGCGCCTGTGCGGCCGCGCTGGCCGAGAGCCCGCCTCGCTGTGTCATCTAATGTAATCCCACCGCGGGCCTGGGATCCGTGGCCATGCGCAGTGCATATCCTCGCCTCTCACTCCCCTCCCTACGGCTTCTTCAGACTGTGCGGTGTCACGGCCGTGGCATGCTATTAGGGATCAGCTGACACCGCACAGTCTGAAGAAGCTGTAGGGAGATGAGTGAGAGGCGGAGGTTCAGATATGCACTGCGCATGTCCATGGATCTCAGGCCCCCAGTGGAATTAAATCAGAAGACAATGCGAGGTTGGCTCTCGGCCAGCGCGGCCGCACAGGCGCAGCCAGCCTGACACCAAATGATGTCAGAAGACGGGCAGCGCAAAATGTGTGCATGGCCAAGGGCTAACCTAACAGCGCAGGCTCCGGGACAGATTCAAACAACGCTGAGGAGGCGGCGCACGGCGCCAAGGGGGTAAGAATGACGGCTGGGCTGCGTCACATGACAAAGGAAAGTTCCACCTACCGGACGGTTTAACGGTGTGAGGGGACACATTTCATAAGTGTTAGGTTCAGCATGTGCAAGGAGCACCACGAAAAGAGGCACTTTTTCCCTTTGCATCATTACTGCTGCACAAGTGGCTCCTTCAGTAACAAACGTCTGGGGGGGGGGACAGGTTCCCTTAAAATTAACTTGTTGTGCCTGCGTGGCGGTCGCAGTACACGTTGCCGTATACACAGCAGGGGAACAGCTGGCGGTGCTGAACCCCACTAACACATTGGCGAGGTGTTTGGCTCTTTGCGTACAGCACTTCTGGACAGCAACTAGCGGTGTTGGAGCCCAGGGACAGGAGGAGGAGGAGGTGGAGGAGATAGGAGGGATTGCCACACACACAGCTGGGGAACAGCTGACATTACTGAACCCCAATAACAGAGGAGCGACTGTTGGGACTGTGCGTACAGCACTACCAGGCAACAACTAGCGGTGTTGGAGCCCAGGGACAGGAGGAGGAGGAGGTGGAGGAGATAGGAGGGATTGCCACACACACAGCAGGGGAGCAGCTGACGTTACTGAACCCCAATAACAGAGGAGCGACTGTTGGGACTGTGCGTACAGCACTACCAGGCAACAACTAGCGGTGTTGGAGCCCAGGGACAGGAGGAGGAGGAGGTGGAGGAGATAGGAGGGATTGCCACACACACAGCTGGGGAACAGCTGACGTTACTGAACCCCAATAACAGAGGAGCGACTGTTGGGACTGTGCGTACAGCACTACCAGGCAACAACTAGCGGTGTTGGAGCCCAGGGACAGGAGGAGGAGGAGATGGAGGAGATAGGAGGGATTGCCACACACACAGCTGGGGAACAGCTGACGTTACTGAACCCCAATAAAAGAGGAGCGACTGTTGGGACTGTGCGTACAGCACTACAAGGCAACAACTAGCGGTGTTGGAGCCCAGGGACAGGAGGAGGAGGTGGAGGAGATAGGAGGGATTGCCACACACACAGCTGGGGAACAGCTGACGTTACTGAACCCCAATAACAGAGGAGCGACTGTTGGGACTGTGCGTACAGCACTACCAGGCAACAACTAGCGGTGTTGGAGCCCAGGGACAGGAGGAGGAGGAGGTGGAGGAGATAGGAGGGATTGCCACACACACAGCTGGGGAACAGCTGACGTTACTGAACCCCAATAACAGAGGAGCGACTGTTGGGACTGTGCGTACAGCACTACCAGGCAACAACTAGCGGTGTTGGAGCCCAGGGACAGGGGGAGGAGGAGGTGGAGGAGATAGGAGGGATTGCCACACACACAGCAGGGGAGCAGCTGACGTTACTGAACCCCAATAACAGAGGAGCGACTGTTGGGACTGTGCGTACAGCACTACCAGGCAACAACTAGCGGTGTTGGAGCCCAGGGACAGGAGGAGGAGGAGGTGGAGGAGATAGGAGGGATTGCCACACACACAGCTGGGGAACAGCTGACGTTACTGAACCCCAATAACAGAGGAGCGACTGTTGGGATTGTGCGTACAGCACTACCAGGCAACAACTAGCGGTGTTGGAGCCCAGGGACAGGGGGAGGAGGAGGTGGAGGAGATAGGAGGGATTGCCACACACACAGTTGGGGAACAGCTGACGTTACTGAACCCCAATAACAGAGGAGCGACCGTTGGGACGGTGCGTACAGCACTACCAGGCAACAACTAGCAGTGTTGGAGCCCAGGGACAGGAGGCGAAGGAGGTGGAGGAGATAGGAGGGATTGCCACACACACAGCAGGGGAGCAGCTGACGTTACTGAACCCCAATAACAGAGGAGCGACTGTTGGGACTGTGCGTACAGCACTACCAGGCAACAACTAGCGGTGTTGGAGCCCAGGGACAGGAGGAGGAGGAGGTGGAGGAGATAGGAGGGATTGCCACACACACAGCTGGGGAACAGCTGACGTTACTGAACCCCAATAACAGAGGAGCGACTGTTGGGACTGTGCGTACAGCACTACCAGGCAACAACTAGCGGTGTTGGAGCCCAGGGACAGGAGGAGGAACACGTGGAGGAGATAGGAGCGATTGCCACACACACAGCTGGGGAACAGCTGACGTTACTGAACCCCAATAACAGAGGAGCGACTGTTGGGACTGTGCGTACAGCACTACCAGGCAACAACTAGCGGTGTTGGAGCCCAGGGACAGGAGGAGGAGGAGGTGGAGGAGATAGGAGGGATTGCCACACACACAGCTGGGGAACAGCTGACGTTACCGAACCCCAATAACAGAGGAGCGACTGTTGGGACTGTGCGTACAGCACTACCAGGCAACAACTAGTGGTGTTGGAGCCCAGGGACAGGAGGAGGAGGAGGTGGAGGAGATAGGAGGGATTGCCACACACACAGCTGGGGAACAGCTGACGTTACTGAACCCCAATAACAGAGGAGCGACTGTTGGGACTGTGCGTACAGCACTACCAGGCAACAACTAGCGGTGTTGGAGCCCAGGGACAGGAGGAGGAGGAGGTGGAGGAGATAGGAGGGATTGCCACACACACAGCTGGGGAACAGCAGGCGTTACTGAACCCCACTAACACATTGGCGAGGTGTTTGGCTCTGTGCGTACAGCACTACCAGGCAACAACTAGCAGTGTTGGAGCCCAGGGACAGGAGGAGGAGGAGGTGGAGGAGATAGGAGGGATTGCCACACACACAGCTGGGGAACAGCTGACGTTACTGAACCCCAATTACAGAGGAGTGACTGTTGGGACTGTGCGTACAGCACTACCAGGCAACAACTAGCGGTGTTGGAGCCCAGGGACAGGAGGAGGAGGAGGTGGAGGAGATAGGAGGGATTGCCACACACACAGCTGGGGAACAGCTGACGTTACTGAACCCCAATAACAGAGGAGCGACTGTTGGGACTGTGCGTACAGCACTACCAGGCAACAACTAGCGGTGTTGGAGCCCAGGGACAGGAGGAGGAGGAGGTGGAGGAGATAGGAGGGATTGCCACACACACACAGCTGGGGAACAGCTGACGTTACTGAACCCCAATAACAGAGGAGCGACTGTTGGGACTGTGCGTACAGCACTACCAGGCAACAACTAGCGGTGTTGGAGCCCAGGGACAGGGGGAGGAGGAGGTGGAGGAGATAGGAGGGATTGCCACACACACAGCAGGGGAGCAGCTGACGTTACTGAACCCCAATAACAGAGGAGCGACTGTTGGGACTGTGCGTACAGCACTACCAGGCAACAACTAGCGGTGTTGGAGCCCAGGGACAGGAGGAGGAGGAGGTGGAGGAGATAGGAGGGATTGCCACACACACAGCTGGGGAACAGCTGACGTTACTGAACCCCAATAACAGAGGAGCGACTGTTGGGATTGTGCGTACAGCACTACCAGGCAACAACTAGCGGTGTTGGAGCCCAGGGACAGGGGGAGGAGGAGGTGGAGGAGATAGGAGGGATTGCCACACACACAGCTGGGGAACAGCTGACGTTACTGAACCCCAATAACAGAGGAGCGACCGTTGGGACGGTGCGTACAGCACTACCAGGCAACAACTAGCAGTGTTGGAGCCCAGGGACAGGAGGCGAAGGAGGTGGAGGAGATAGGAGGGATTGCCACACACACAGCAGGGGAGCAGCTGACGTTACTGAACCCCAATAACAGAGGAGCGACTGTTGGGACTGTGCGTACAGCACTACCAGGCAACAACTAGCGGTGTTGGAGCCCAGGGACAGGAGGAGGAGGAGGTGGAGGAGATAGGAGGGATTGCCACACACACAGCTGGGGAACAGCTGACGTTACTGAACCCCAATAACAGAGGAGCGACTGTTGGGACTGTGCGTACAGCACTACCAGGCAACAACTAGCGGTGTTGGAGCCCAGGGACAGGAGGGGGAAGACGTGGAGGAGATAGGAGCGATTGCCAAACACACAGCTGGGGAACAGCTGACGTTACTGAACCCCAATAACAGAGGAGCGACTGTTGGGACTGTGCGTACAGCACTACCAGGCAACAACTAGCGGTGTTGGAGCCCAGGGACAGGAGGAGGAGGAGGAGGTGGAGGAGATAGGAGGGATTGCCACACACACAGCTGGGGAACAGCTGACGTTACCGAACCCCAATAACAGAGGAGCGACTGTTGGGACTGTGCGTACAGCACTACCAGGCAACAACTAGTGGTGTTGGAGCCCAGGGACAGGAGGAGGAGGAGGTGGAGGAGATAGGAGGGATTGCCACACACACAGCTGGGGAACAGCTGACGTTACTGAACCCCAATAACAGAGGAGCGACTGTTGGGACTGTGCGTACAGCACTACCAGGCAACAACTAGCGGTGTTGGAGCCCAGGGACAGGAGGAGGAGGAGGTGGAGGAGATAGGAGGGATTGCCACACACACAGCTGGGGAACAGCAGGCGTTACTGAACCCCACTAACACATTGGCGAGGTGTTTGGCTCTGTGCGTACAGCACTACCAGGCAACAACTAGCAGTGTTGGAGCCCAGGGACAGGAGGAGGAGGAGGTGGAGGAGATAGGAGGGATTGCCACACACACAGCTGGGGAACAGCTGACGTTACTGAACCCCAATTACAGAGGAGTGACTGTTGGGACTGTGCGTACAGCACTACCAGGCAACAACTAGCGGTGTTGGAGCCCAGGGACAGGAGGAGGAGGAGGTGGAGGAGATAGGAGGGATTGCCACACACACAGCTGGGGAACAGCTGACGTTACTGAACCCCAATAACAGAGGAGCGACTGTTGGGACTGTGCGTACAGCACTACCAGGCAACAACTAGCGGTGTTGGAGCCCAGGGACAGGAGGAGGAGGAGGTGGAGGAGATAGGAGGGATTGCCACACACACACAGCTGGGGAACAGCTGACGTTACTGAACCCCAATAACAAAGGAGCGACTGTTGGGACTGTGCGTACAGCACTACCAGGCAACAACTAGCGGTGTTGGAGCCCATAGACAGGAGGAGGAGGAGGTGGAGGAGATAGGAGGGATTGCCACACACACAGCTGGGGAACAGCTGACGTTACTGAACCCCAATAACAGAGGAGCGACTGTTGGGACTGTGCGTACAGCACTACAAGGCAACAACTAGCGGTGTTGGAGCCCAGGGACAGGAGGAGGAGGAGGTGGAGGAGATAGGAGGGATTGCCACACACAAAGCTGGGGAACAGCTGACGTTACTGAACCCCAATAACAGAGGAGCGACTGTTGGGACTGTGCGTACAGCACTACCAGGCAACAACTAGCGGTGTTGGAGCCCAGGGACAGGAGGAGGAGGAGGTGGAGGAGATAGGAGGGATTGCCACACACACAGCTGGGGAACAGCTGACGTTACTGAACCCCAATAACAGAGGAGCGACTGTTGGGACTGTGCGTACAGCACTACCAGGCAACAACTAGCGGTGTTGGAGGCCAGGGACAGGGGGAGGAGGAGGTGGAGGAGATAGGAGGGATTGCCACACACACAGCAGGGGAGCAGCTGACGTTACTGAACCACAATAACAGAGGAGCGACTGTTGGGACTGTGCGTACAGCACTACCAGGCAACAACTAGCGGTGTTGGAGCCCAGGGACAGGAGGAGGAGGAGGTGGAGGAGATAGGAGGGATTGCCACACACACAGCTGGGGAACAGCTGACGTTACTGAACCCCAATAACAGAGGAGCGACTGTTGGGACTGTGCGTACAGCACTACCAGGCAACAACTAGCGGTGTTGGAGCCCGGGGACAGGGGGAGGAGGAGGTGGAGGAGATAGGAGGGATTGCCACACACACAGCAGGGGAGCAGCTGACGTTACTGAACCCCAATAACAGAGGAGCGACTGTTGGGACTGTGCGTACAGCACTACCAGGCAACAACTAGCGGTGTTGGAGCCCAGGGACAGGAGGAGGAGGAGGTGGAGGAGATAGGAGGGATTGCCACACACACAGCTGGGGAGCAGCTGACGTTACTGAACCCCAATAACAGAGGAGCGACTGTTGGGACTGTGCGTACAGCACTACCAGGCAACAACTAGCGGTGTTGGAGCCCAGGGACAGGGGGAGGAGGAGGTGGAGGAGATAGGAGGGATTGCCACACACACAGCTGGGGAACAGCTGACGTTACTGAACCCCAATAACAGAGGAGCAACTGTTGGGACGGTGCGTACAGCACTACCAGGCAACAACTAGCGGTGTTGGAGCCCAGGGACAGGAGGCGGAGGAGGTGGAGGAGATAGGAGGGATTGCCACACACACAGCAGGGGAGCAGCTGACGTTACTGAACCCCAATAACAGAGGAGCGACTGTTGGGACTGTGCGTACAGCACTACCAGGCAACAACTAGCGGTGTTGGAGCCCAGGGACAGGAGGAGGAGGAGGTGGAGGAGATAGGAGGGATTGCCACACACACAGCTGGGGAACAGCTGACGTTACTGAACCCCAATAACAGAGGAGCGACTGTTGGGACTGTGCGTACAGCACTACCAGGCAACAACTAGCGGTGTTGGAGCCCAGGGACAGGAGGAGGAGGAGGTGGAGGAGATAGGAAGGATTGCCACACACACAGCTGGGGAACAGCTGACGTTACTGAACCCCAATAACAGAGGAGCGACTGTTGGGACTGTGCGTACAGCACTACCAGGCAACAACTAGCGGTGTTGGAGCCCAGGGACAGGAGGAGGAGGAGGTGGAGGAGATAGGAGGGATTGCCACACACACAGCTGGGGAACAGCTGACGTTACTGAACCCCAATAACAGAGGAGCGACTGTTGGGACTGTGCGTACAGCACTACCAGGCAACAACTAGCGGTGTTGGAGCCCAGGGACAGGAGGAGGAGGAGGTGGAGGAGATAGGAGGGATTGCCACACACACAGCTGGGGAACAGCTGACGTTACTGAACCCCAATAACAGAGGAGCGACTGTTGGGACTGTGCGTACAGCACTACCAGGCAACAACTAGTGGTGTTGGAGCCCAGGGACAGGAGGAGGAGGAGGTGGAGGAGATAGGAGGGATTGCCACACACACAGCTGGGGAACAGCTGACGTTACTGAACCCCAATAACAGAGGAGCGACTGTTGGGACTGTGCGTACAGCACTACCAGGCAACAACCAGCGGTGTTGGAGCCCAGGGACAGGAGGAGGAGGAGGTGGAGGAGATAGGAGGGATTGCCACACACACAGCTGGGGAACAGCTGACGTTACTGAACCCCAATAACAGAGGAGCGACTGTTGGGACTGTGCGTACAGCACTACCAGGCAACAACTAGCGGTGTTGGAGCCCAGGGACAGGAGGAGGAGGAGGTGGAGGAGATAGGAGGGATTGCCACACACACAGCTGGGGAACAGCTGACGTTACTGAACCCCAATAACAGAGGAGCGACTGTTGGGACTGTGCGTACAGCACTACCAGGCAACAACTAGCGGTGTTGGAGCCCAGGGACAGGAGGAGGAGGAGGTGGAGGAGATAGGAGGGATTGCCACACACACAGCAGGGGAGCAGCTGACGTTACTGAACCCCAATAACAGAGGAGCGACTGTTGGGACTGTGCGTACAGCACTACCAGGCAACAACTAGCGGTGTTGGAGCCCAGGGACAGGAGGAGGAGGAGGTGGAGGAGATAGGAGGGATTGCCACACACACAGCAGGGGAGCAGCTAACGTTACTGAACCCCAATAACAGAGGAGCGACTGTTGGGACTGTGCGTACAGCACTACCAGGCAACAACTAGCGGTGTTGGAGCCCAGGGACAGTGGGAGGAGGAGGTGGAGGAGATAGGAGGGATTGCCACACACACAGCAGGGGAGCAGCAGGCATTACTGAACCCCACAAACACATTGGCGAGGTGTTTGGCTCTGTGCGTACAGCACTACCAGGCAACAACTAGCGGTGTTGGAGCCCAGGGACAGGAGAAGGAGGAGGTGGAGGAGATAGGAGGGATTGCCACACACACAGCTGGGGAACAGCTGACGTTACTGAACCCCAATAACAGAGGAGCGACTGTTGGGACTGTGCGTACGGCACTACCAGGCAACAACTAGCGGTGTTGGAGCCCAGGGACAGGAGGAGGAGGAGGTGGAGGAGATAGGAGGGATTGCCACACACACAGCTGGGGAACAGCTGACGTTACTGAACCCCAATAACAGAGGAGCGACTGTTGGGACTGTGCGTACATCACTACCAGGCAACAACTAGCGGTGTTGGAGCCCAGGGACAGGGGGAGGAGGAGGTGGAGGAGATAAGAGGGATTGCCACACACACAGCTGGGGAACAGCTGACGTTACTGAACCCCAATAACAGAGGAGCGACTGTTGGGACTGTGCGTACAGCACTACCAGGCTACAAAGAGCGGTGTTGGAGCCCAGGGACAGGAGGAGGAGTAGGTGGAGGAGATAGGAGGGATTGCCACACACACAGCTGGGGAACAGCTGACGTTACTGAACCCCAATAACAGAGGAGCGACTGTTGGGACTGTGCGTACAGCACTACCAGGCAACAACTAGCGGTGTTGGAGCCCAGAGACAGGGGGAGGAGGAGGTGGAGGAGATAGGAGGGATTGCCACACACACAGCTGGGGAACAGCTGACGTTACTGAACCCCAATAACAGAGGAGCGACTGTTGGGACTGTGCGTACAGCACTACCAGGCAACAACTAGCGGTGTTGGAGCCCAGGGACAGGAGGAGGAGGAGGTGGAGGAGATAGGAGGGATTGCCACACACACAGCAGGGGAGCAGCTGACGTTACTGAACCCCAATAACAGAGGAGCGACTGTTGGGACTGTGCGTACAGCACTACCAGGCAACAACTAGCGGTGTTGGAGCCCAGGGACAGGAGGAGGAGGAGGTGGAGGAGATAGGAGGGATTGCCACACACACAGCTGGGGAACAGCTGACGTTACTGAACCCCAATAACAGAGGAGCGACTGTTGGGACTGTGCGTACAGCACTACCAGGCTACAACTAGCGGTGTTGGAGCCCAGGGACAGGAGGAGGAGGAGGTGGAGGAGATAGGAGGGATTGCCACACACACAGCAGGGGAGCAGCTGACGTTACTGAACCCCAATAACAGAGGAGCGACTGTTGGGACTGTGCGTACAGCACTACCAGGCAACAACTAGTGGTGTTGGAGCCCAGGGACAGGAGGAGGAGGAGGTGGAGGAGATAGGAGGGATTGCCACACACACAGCAGGGGAGCAGCTGACGTTACTGAACCCCAATAACAGAGGAGCGACTGTTGGGACTGTGCGTACAGCACTACCAGGCAACAACTAGCGGTGTTGGAGCCCAGGGACAGGGGGAGGAGGAGGTGGAGGAGATAGGAGGGATTGCCACACACACAGCAGGGGAGCAGCAGGCGTTACTGAACCCCACTAACACATTGGCGAGGTGTTTGGCTCTGTGCGTACAGCACTACCAGGCAACAACTAGCGGTGTTGGAGCCCAGGGACAGGAGGAGGAGGAGGTGGAGGAGATAGGAGGGATTGCCACACACACAGCTGGGGAACAGCTGACGTTACTGAACCCCAATAACAGAGGAGCGACTGTTGGGACTGTGCGTACAGCACTACAAGGCAACAACTAGCGGTGTTGGAGCCCAGGGACAGGAGGAGGAGGAGGTGGAGGAGATAGGAGGGATTGCCACACACACAGCTGGGGAACAGCTGACGTTACTGAACTCCAATAACAGAGGAGCGACTGTTGGGACTGTGCGTACAGCACTACCAGGCAACAACTAGCGGTGTTGGAGCCCAGGGACAGGGGGAGGAGGAGGTGGAGGAGATAGGAGGGATTGCCACACACACAGCTGGGGAACAGCTGACGTTACTGAACCCCAATAACAGAGGAGCGACTGTTGGGGCTGTGCGTACAGCACTACCAGGCAACAACTAGCGGTGTTTGAGCCCAGGGACAGGAGGAGGAGGAGGTGGAGGAGATAGGAGGGATTGCCACACACACAGCAGGGGTGCAGCTGACGTTACTGAACCCCAATAACAGAGGAGCGACTGTTGGGACTGTGCGTACAGCACTACCAGGCAACAACTAGCGGTGTTGGAGCCCAGGGACAGGAGGAGGAGGAGGTGGAGGAGATAGGAGGGATTGCCACACACACAGCAGGGGAGCAGCTGACGTTACTGAACCCCAATAACAGAGGAGCGACTGTTGGGACTGTGCGTACAGCACTACCAGGCAACAACTAGCGGTGTTGGAGCCCAGGGACAGGGGGAGGAGGAGGTGGAGGAGATAGGAGGGATTGCCACACACACAGCAGGGGAGCAGCAGGCGTTACTGAACCCCACTAACACATTGGTGAGGTGTTTGGCTCTGTGCGTACAGCACTACCAGGCAACAACTAGCGGTGTTGGAGCCCAGGGACAGGAGGAGGAGGAGGTGGAGGAGATAGGAGGGATTGCCACACACACAGCTGGGGAACAGCTGACGTTACTGAACCCCAATAACAGAGGAGCGACTGTTGGGACTGTGCGTACAGCACTACCAGGCAACAACTAGCGGTGTTGGAGCCCAGGGACAGGAGGTGGAGGAGATAGGAGGGATTGCCACACACACAGCAGGGGAGCAGCTGACGTTACTGAACCCCAATAACAGAGGAGCGACTGTTGGGACTGTGCGTACAGCACTACCAGGCAACAACTAGCGGTGTTGGAGCCCAGGGACAGGAGGAGGAGGAGGTGGAGGAGATAGGAGGGATTGCCACACACACAGCAGGGGAGCAGCTGACGTTACTGAACCCCAATAACAGAGGAGCGACTGTTGGGACTGTGCGTACAGCACTACCAGGCAACAACTAGCGGTGTTGGAGCCCAGGGACAGGGGTAGGAGGAGGTGGAGGAGATAGGAGGGATTGCCACACACACAGCAGGGGAGCAGCAGGCATTACTGAACCCCACTAACACATTGGCGAGGTGTTTGGCTCTGTGCGTACAGCACTACCAGGCAACAACTAGCGGTGTTGGAGCCCAGGGACAGGAGGAGAAGCAGAGGAACACAATGTAGGCCGAAGCCTGATTGGAGAAAGTCGAAAGGGAACCTTTAACTCCCCCCCCCAAGGCGTTTGTAGCTGAAAGAGCCAGCTTGTGCAGCACAAAAGATGCAAAAGGAAAAGGTGGCTCTTTTCATTATGCTCCTTGCAAACACAGAACTAAACACTTATAAAATGTGTCCCCTGAAACCGTGAGACCGTCCCGGAGGTGGGACTTTCCTTCGTAATATGACGCAGCACAGCTGTCATTCCTACCCCCTCGGCGCCGTGCCCCGGCTCCTCAGCGTTGTTTGATTCCGTCCCGGAGCCTGCGCTGTTATGTAATCCCTTGGCCAGGCACACTTAGCGCTGCCCATCTTCTGACATCATTTGGTGTCAGGCTGGCTGCGCCTGTGCGGCCGCGCTGGCCGAGAGCCCGCCTCGCAGTGTCGTCTAATGTAATCCCACCGCGGGCCTGGGATCCGTGGCCATGCGCAGTGCATATCCTCGCCTCTCACTCCCCTCCCTACGGCTTCTTCAGACTGTGAGGTGTCACGGCCGTGGCATGCTATTAGGGATCAGCTGACGGCGCACAGTCTGACGAAGGCGTAGGGAGATGAGTGAGAGGCGGAGGTTCAGATATGCACTGCGCATGTCCATGGATCTCAGGCCCCCAGTGGGATTAAATCAGAAGACAATGCGAGGCGGGCTCTCGGCCAGCGCGGCCGCACAGGCGCAGCCAGCCTGACACCAAATGATGTCAGAAGATGGGCAGCGCTAAGTGTGCCTGGCCAAGGGATTACATAACAGCGCAGGCTCCGGGACGGAATCAAACAACGCTGAGGAGCCGGGGCACGGCGCCGAGGGGGTAGGAATGACAGCTGTGCTGCGTCATATTACGAAGGAAAGTCCCACCTCCGGGACGGTCTCACGGTATCAGTGGACACATTTTATAAGTGTTAAGTTCTGCGTGTGCAAGAAGCATAATGAAAATAGCTACCTTTTCCTTGTGCAGCATTACTGCTGCACAAGGTGGCTCTTTCAGTAACAAACGCCTTGGGGGGGGGGACAGGTTCCCTTACATTTCAGTTGTTGTGTCAGCGTGGCGGTCGCAGGACACATTGCCGGCTACACAGCTGGGGATCAGCTGACGTTACTGAAACCCAATAACACTGGGTCGTATATTTTGACTGTGCAGACGGCACTTCTGAGCCTCAACTGGCGGTGTTGGAGCCCAGGAATTTAAGTTCAGGTGGTAGAAAGATGAACACAACAGGAGACCTGGATAACGTAGACAGTCACCTAATTATTTAATCAGGAAGAGGAGTGGCAAATTCCTTCGAGATCCAGGCCTTGTTCATTTTCAGGAAAGTAAGCCGGTCAACGTTATCGGAGGATAGTCGCATGCGACGGTCAGTTAGTACACCACCTGCAGCACTAAAGACGCATTCTGATAATACACTAGCCGCAGGGCAAGCCAGCACCTCCAATGCATACTGGCTTAGCTCTGGCCATGTATCCAGCTTTGAGACCCAAAACTTGAAAGGGGAAGAGCCGTCTGGGAGTACAGCAAGAGGGCAAGACATGTAGTCTGTCACCATCTGACGGAACCGTTGCCTCCTGCTGACTGGAGCCGTCTGTGATGGTGTAGACTTTTGTGGCGGGCACAGAAAACTCTGCCACAGTTGGGCCATACTGGTCTTGCCTTGGGCAGAGGCACTGCTTCTGCTCCCTCTTTGTGCAGAGCCTCCACCACTGCCTGGACGCACTGAGCTGCTTTGTAATGCACTAGCAGCACTTCTCTCACTTGGAATGGAGAAGATGATGGAATTGACCAGTGTGTCTTGGTACTCCCGCATTTTTCGCTCCCGGTTCAACGGTGTGATGAGGCTTTCTACGTTGTCCCGGAAGCGAGGATCGAGGAGGGTGAACACCCAATAATCAGACATGTTGAGAATGTGGGCGATGCGGCGGTCGTTTCTCAGGCACTGCAGCATGTAATCCACCATGTGCTGCAGACTGCCAACTGCCCAAGAAACGCTGTCCCCTGCTGGAGGCGTGATCTCTGCCCGCTCGTCATCACCCCACCCTCGCTGTACACACTGAGTACTGGACAATTGTGTAACTCCCTCCTCTGGACGGATGTCTTCTTCCTCCATTGACTCCTCCTCATCCTCCTCACAAACTGTCCCCTGCCTACGCGTTTGTGAGGAACCACGTGGCGCTGACTGTCCAGAAGATGATGGAAGTGGTGAATCCTCATCCTCCACCTCTTCCACAACATCATCCCTTAGCGCTTGCAGTGATTTTTCAAGCAGGCAGATAAGGGGGACAGTCATGCTGACTAGTGCATCATCTGCACTCGCCATCCGCGTGGAATAATCAAAGGGACGCAAAACCTGGCAGACGTCATTCATAGTGGCCCACTCTGTGGTTGTGAAGTCTGTACGGCGCTGACTGCGACTTCTTTGCGCCTGATACAGCTGGTACTCCATTACAGCTTGCTGCTGCTCACACAACCGCTCCAACATATGTAACGTGGAATTCCACCTGGTAGGTAGGTCACATATGATGCGATGTTCCGGCAGGTGGTGTCGGCGCTGCAGAGCCGCAATGCGTGCTTTTGCCGTGCTGGAACGCCGCAAGTGATCACACTCTAGGCGGACCTTGTGCAGCAGCGCATCAAGATCCGGATAGTCCCTCAAAAAACTCTGCACGACCAAATTGAGCACATGTGCCAGACATGGGATGTGAGTGAGGTTGCCGAGGCCCAGAGCTGCCACCAGATTTCGGCCATTATCACACACTACCATGCCTGGCTGGAGATTCGCTGGCACAAACCACACATCGCTCTCCTGCTTGATGGCATTCCAGAGCTCCTGCGCTGTGTGGCTTCGATTCCCCAAAGAAATTAATTTCAAGACGGCCTGTTGACGTTTGGCCATGGCTGTGCTCATGTCGGTCGTAACAGGTAAACGTTCATCACGGGTCCATGTGGAGGTGGACTGTGACGGCTCCTGCAGCGATGATTCTGAGGAACTGGTGTAAGAGGAGGAGTCAATGCGTACAGAATGGATTCCTGCAATCCTTGGAGTGGGCAGGACACGTCCTGCGCCACTCGCACGATCTGTACCCGGCTCAATGACATTAACCCAATGGGCAGTGAGGGAAAGGTATCGCCCCTGTCCATGTTGACTGGTCCATGCATCGGTGGTGAGGTGGACCTTGCTACTGACGGCATTCAGTAGCGCGTGTTTTATGTGTCCCTCCACATGCTTGTGCAGGGCAGGGACGGCTTGCCTGCTGAAGTAAAAGCGGCTGGGCACATTGTACTGGGGGACTGCCAATGACATCAAGTCACGGAAGCTGTCAGTCTCCACCAGCCTGAATGACAGCATTTCCAGTGACAGAAGTTTGGCAATGCCTGCAGTCAGAGCCTGTGCTCGTGGGTGGTTTGACGAGAAAGGCCACCTTTTCTCCCATGCCTGTACTACCGATGGCTGTAGACTGGGCTGGGAGTGTGTGGATGACTGGGAAAGTGGTGCTGCGGGTGGAATTACAGCGGGTCTCTGGACAACAGGGCCAGAGGTTCTTCCACGGCGATCCTGGGAGGAAGCCGAACCAGCTGCGTATGAGCTGGAGGAAGAGGCAACACGAGCTGAAGAGGTGGTAGCTGCCGCTGTTGTTTGGCCTAGCTCTTCAGTGTGTCTTTCTAACTCCGCCGTGTGCCTGGTGCGCACATGTTTCCACATGTTGGAGGTATTGAGGTTGCTAACATTTCGACCTCTTTTGACTTTGTGATGACACACCTTGCATTTGACATAGCAAATGTCATCTGCAACTGTGTCAAAAAAGGACCAGGCACTGCAAGTCTTGGGAGCGCCCTTTTTGGCTTTTGGAAGAGACATGCTCCTAACGGGTGCCAAAGCGGAGGCTGCAGGATCCGCAGTCTTCCCCCTCCCTCTCCCTCTTTGGGCCGTACGGGGAATCTCTTCCTCAGAGCTGCTCCCACCACCTTCCTGTCCCTCACGCCAAGATGGGTCAAGGACCTCATCATCTACACTACCCTCTGCCCCCAACTGCTCCTCCTGGGTAGTCTCAGCAGCAGAGCACGCACCAGTAAGTGGCACCTGAGTGTCATCATCAGCGGATGCGGCCTGCGATGTGGTGACCGGAGGCACTGGCCCACCCGCCTCTTCAGACTCAGAGAGAAAAAGCTGTTGGGCATCACTGCACCCTGCCTCTTCTTCCATTTCTCCAATGCTGCTTGGCTGGCCCCCTGTTTCCAAGCCAAGAGATTCAGAGAACAGAAGTAGAGACAGCTCCTGTCCTGGGCTCTCTGTCTGCCTGGGCAATTTGGCAGGTGGTGAAGAGACAGATGGCTGCTCTCCAGTGCTCTGTGTCTGAGAGGATGTGGCACTAATTGAAGTTGATGCATTAGCTGCCATCCATCCGACAACGGCTTCAATTTGTTCTTCACGCAGCAGCGGTGTACGGCGCTCTGCGACAAAGCTGCGCATGAATGACTGTTCCCTGGTGAAAGTGGGTGCTGATGAGTCACCGGTGCCCGCAGCAGGCACAGAATCCCCACTTCCCCTCCCTGCTCCGCGCCCACGCCCACGCCCACGTGCCTTACTCACTGCCTTCTTCATCTTGGTTGACTGATAAAGATAAGCAGAAAAGTACTAAGGCTACGTTCACATTTGCGGTCCTCGCCGCAGCGTCGGGCGCCGCAGCGGCGCCGCATGCATCATGCGCCCCTATATTTAACATGGGGGCGCATGGACATGCGGTGCACTTGCGTTTGGCGCCGCATGCGTCCCTGCGGCGCCCGCGTCAGGGCGCAGAGGACGCAGCAAGTTGCATTTTTGCTGCGTCCAAAATCAATGAAAAAAAGGACGCATGCGGCGCAAAACGCAGCGTTGTGCATGCGTTTGGCCGCGTTTTTGTTTGCGTTGTGCGCTGCGGCGCCGACGCTGCGGCGCACAACGCAAATGTGAACGTAGCCTTACGGCTTTGTGTGCTTATTCCTGAACAACTCCTAACAGGTATAAGAAACACTAATTTTCTAAAGTGTGGACTAGACTTTAATATGAGCTAATGTGGCCTACACAAATGTAAAGTGGTGTCACTGGTGTGTTTGGTGAACTTTATTATTTATTTTTTTTGGGGGGGCTGAACTGACAACAGAGAGAGCTGCAGTCACACGGAGACCGTGCAGACAGCCGTAAATGGCGCTGCAAGGCCAGAAAACCATCCTCTACGTTATCCTATGTAGTGTTTTTCCACAAATTAGCTGGAGACGGGTGGAAAGACACTAATAGGATTTTTTTGAAAAAATGTGCAGCAGCCTGCACTACTTAAAAGAAAAGGAAAATTGATTTTACGGTATGACGCAGTGAAGAACCCTGAGCTGGAGACAACCAGGCTATGGCTGCTCACAGACTACAGGGCGAGCTGCAGTCACACGGAGACCGTGCAGACAGCCGTAAACGGCGCTGCAAGGCCCGAAAACCCTCCTCTACGTTATCCTATGTAGTGTTTTTCCACAAATTAGCTGGAGACGGGTGGAAAGACACTAATAGGATTTTTTTGAAAAAATGTGCAGCAGCCTGCACTACTTAAAAGAAAAGGAAAATTGATTTTACGGTATGACGCAGTGAAGAACCCTGAGCTGGAGACAACCAGGCTATGGCTGCTCACAGACTACAGGGCGAGCTGCAGTCACACGGAGACCGTGCAGACAGCCGTAAACGGCGCTGCAAGGCCCAAAAACCCTCCTCTACGTTATCCTATGTAGTGTTTTTCCACAAATTAGCTGGAGACGGGTGGAAAGACACTAATAGGATTTTTTTGAAAAAATTAGCAGCAGACTACACTACTTGGAAAAAAAAACAAAAAAAAAACAGTATGAGGCAATGAACCACCCTCCCTGAACTGAATACAACCAGCTATGGATGGCCTATGTGGCTGCACTCAGACTAGAGAGTGGGCTGCACTCACACACACACACACAGACCTTGCAGATCGCTGTGAAAACAGCGCTACAAGGCAAAAGCAAGGTGAATAGTAGGTGAACACAGCGGTTGCTAAATTAGCCTTTGAAAAGCACAAAAAAGCAAATCGCTATCTCTAAACTGGCCCTCAGTCAGCAAACAGCGTCCTGTCACTAACTGAATTCACAGCAGAGTGAGCGCAAAATGGCGCCAGCGACTTTTAAACTGCATCATGACATCATTTCAGCTGTCAATCACAGCCATGCCAGTAGTTTCATGCCCTCCATGCTGAACAGGATGTGCCCACACTTGGAATCATTGTCATTGGCTGAATTTGTGCAGTTTGAATCTGGGAACTTCCGATTCCGGTATCCGATACGCGGCAAGTATCGGAATCCCGGTATCGGAATTCCGTTACCGCAAGTATCGGCCGATACCCGATACTTGTGGTATCGGAATGCTCAACACTACGTATAAGCCATCCCACCAGCGACAAGGTGTACCCAGTCTGGGCGGTCCTAACCAACTTGTACTCCAGTTCATTTCTTTCTGAGTTGCTTTAGTTTTTTTGCTGTCAGTGTAGGCAAGGGTGTGACCTCCCTTTCTTTGAGCCAGCCATTATGTTTATATAGCTTCCCATGGCAGTGCGTCCAGAGTTGGGCACCGGTCCTGCTCGACCGTTATTAATATTGAGGTAATTTTTCACATATGGTAACATTTTAACACTAGAGCTTATGACCTTCCCCACTGGGTACATCTTGGCCCTGGTGGGAAGGCTTTTATGCTTTTTTTTATCAATAACAGTGTTTACTAGATACATTATGATATTTATGTGAACTATCGCTTTTTACTTACATATAGCAGGGCATAGGGTCATTTAGTTTCAATCTTAGGTTTTGTCAGTATAATGACCCATTTGATCAGGCTCCTACACTTTGCATGTATACTGACTTATACTTCAGTATTTCGGTTTTAATTTTCTAAAACCAATAGCATTCTAAAAGAAAAACAATGGAAAGAGATCAATAATTTAAAAATCACCGATCTCCCCATCTTCTATTTCAACACTGTGTAATCATCTTGTCAGTTTCTAATTCCTGTTTCAGCCATTATGTTGCATCACAGGAACATGTGACCTCTATAGGTAATAATTTGCTGTAGCGGATCACTGTTCTGGACACTGATTGGCTAACTCAGTCATAAACTATTCTCTTATACAGAACCAGTCTTATTGTAAGAACATCTTGATTTTAGAGCGCAGCCAATCTGAAAATAAAAAGAGACACATTTTTATAATTTCACTGGATGAACATGTGGCCAGTCTCATACATTTTTAGATCTATTGTTATTAGTTATTCCTTTCTTGCAGCTGTAGTCCTGGCAGTTTATGCTCAGCAATGCTGAAGTTTTCAGATTACAATACATTAATTAAATTCAAATTGCTAATATTGACTAAAGAACTTTGGGGGAGTTTTCGAGGGTTTTTAAAAAAAGTGTTTTCCTGTATATGGACTACAGGAGAGGTGGTAGGTATCTAATCATCGGGAGTCCCATCCATCATGAGAACAGGATTCATTCAAAGTCGACAGGACTATCAGAAATAAGTGAACTGTCTCAGTCCCATGGACACTGAACCTCTTTTCTCATAATCAGGGAGGTTTTAGTGTAGGACTTAAAGCCATTAGAAAAATGTAACATTTTTTTTCTGTAGATTGAAGATAACTTTGGATAGTGGGGTGGGATGATTTGGTATTTTGCTCCCTCTATCAATTTAGGGTGGATTTCCATTAGCCAACTTATGACATTAGACGACACAGATCAGCTACGTGTTTGCTGATTGGCAGTCGTTTACTCTTGTGATCATGAGGGTTTTAGTGGCAAGATCTCCAGCAATCATAGCGTTTGTCACCTTCATGGCTCCTACACATGACTGATTTTCTCATTTCAGTGCTACCCGTGGAATTCACAGATAGCACTTTTGCATATGATATTCTATGGGGCTGTGCACATATCTGATTATTCTCCTCGGACTGAGTGGTCCACGGAAAGAATAAGAGACAAGTTTCTCCACCTTCTCCATTACGTCAGTCAGTGAAAATCTGATCGCACTTAGATGTAACCCTAGTGCGGTCATTTTGTTTTTTCACCGACCATTAGACATGAATGATTGGCATCTGATTTTAGGAAAAATTGTACATGCTGTGATTCTTTCCTCGGACCACTCGGTCAGAGGAAAAGATCGGATATGTGCACGAACCCATAGAATAACATGATCTAGAGTGTGATCCATCAAAGCCATGGAAAACATTTGATTTAAATGGTGGTGTGCTTGAGCCTTAACGGTGAATAGGTGATATATTCTATGCCAGTGTTTCTCAACTCCAGTCCTCAAGCCCCACCATCAGGTCAAGTTTTCAGGATCTCTTTAGTATTGGACAGATGATAATTTCATCACCTGCTCAAGCCTGAATTCCATGATCTATGCAATACTAAAGAAATCTTGAAAACATGACCTGTTGGTGGGTCTTCAGTACTGGAGCTAAGAAACACTGCTTATGTGATGGGACAACCACTTTAAGCCTTATTTTGAAGACCCCCCGGGTAACTTTGTTCCAGTAAATGAACTAATATCTTTTCTAATTTATCCTCTTCTCCTCCAAATCAAGCACAAACCCACCTAGATTTCTCAAAAATGAAAAAAAAAAACTAGCAGCAGACTGTTTGTTAATTATGCTGATTACCTCCTTTGTTTTTCTTTTTAGAATTCTCAGTTTGCCACATGTAATGACACTCGTTTCCAAATTACTGATGAGAATAAACAGTCCTTTATAAAAGATGCAGAAGAGAGCAGAGAACTCCCGCTGGGTCCAGGTATCATCTTCTTTTCTTACGTCTTAAGCAGTTTGTGTGTCTGTAGGATTGCCATCAAAGCTGTGAAAACTATTTTGTCCCACTTTATGTAAATGAACACACAGATAAAAAAATAAATAAAACATTTTGCCAATGCTACTGGAGAAATAAATAGTGGAAGGATCTGGGAAACAACATTTATTTTGTATGTACATTAATGGGCACTTCCATTTTCCTGCAGGCTAGAACGTACTTTGAAATTCATGTTTGATAAATTCCCCGGCTTTCTGAGTAATTTAGCTGTCTATAGGGCTGCTGATCCTTTGAGTGTATTGCTGAACCGTAGGGACTTGTGCATGTAAATCTACATATCCAAGTTCAAATATATACTCAGGATGATTGGTTTAAACTTAAGTTGTTGATCTTATTCCTGATAGATTTGTCAGAATCGCTCCCATTTCATTTCTAAAACCTGTGCCTAATCCCTAAATACCCTTTTTTAAATATATCTTTGCAAAGTTCATTGATTGAGTTAGCGCAATGTACATTTCGCAGACAGTCTGTAGTTGGAAGAGGTAATGAATATTCCCCATCATATCTATCTTGGTAATCTACGAGTGATGTGAGCTGAAATATTACGCTGTTTGCTTATCTATATTTTCCAGGGTGATGGCTGCATACGTCGCTTTCCTTCTCGCTCTATCTAAATGACGTAAACTGCATATAGAGCGACTCCGACTAATAACAGGGAGATCAGCAAGAATGAGCAGAGTGCAGAACCATTTAGCCTCCACGTATGATGTATTTTACTGCTTGCAGTAACGTGTATGGGTCTGATGAAGAGGACGGGTCACTGGAGATGATCAAGTCAATTTGAATTTGTGTTGAATTTTATGAAATCTAATTGAAATTCTAATAATTTGAAGTTGGGTTTGCTCGACTCGCCCCAAAAATGTTAGCTGCAATTGTACACAATGCCAAAGATTGCATCAGCCAAGGAAGGCTCACATGATTTCAGGCATGACCGTGAGGGCTTGCTATTATCACAATACATATTAATGCACAGCTATTCAGGATGGACTATTATGGCCTGTATAAAAGTCGAGGATAGGAATGCAGCAACCTTTTTTTGGTGATTTAGGTTAAAGAGAGGACAGCAGAGCTCACAGCTCAGAAAAAGATATAAGGAGAGAAAACCCTAAAACACTATATATTTACTCGAGACTGGATTATGTTGTACAACTGCAGAAGTGAAGAAAATAAGAATAGTAGTTTGCGAATAATACAGAGATTCATTTGTTGGAGAGGGAGAGAGATACAGGAGAGATGCCAGCAGTAGTGCCAGAGTCAGTATGATTGAGTAGTGATATGGTATAGCTGGAATCTGTGTTCTGCTGTAATTAATTTACAATTATACATTTTTTTCTTTTTTCTGAATATACTAGAAAGCAGCAGCAAGACAGCACAATAGTTTTTAAAGCTACACCATCAGTTTGAGTCACTCTTCTGCACAGAACTGCCTACCTGATTACGAAAGACTGAGTGGAATAAGGTTTGGACCATTTTTCAGTTGAAAAAAAACCCTGAAAAGTCTATCAGTGTGAGGTGCTATATAAAGACCTCCAATTAAGTTTTTTTCATTACATCTGTGTATATGTGCATTTAGTGTAGTGTGAATGTAATAATATACTAACCAACTGCCATTTTCACCAGTAAAAAGTGCTGTTCTGCTCCACATCTCAGTGACATCACTAACTTTCAGACTTTTTGGATCCCATTGCTCTCTACGTGATCTGAAAGCGGCCTTTAGAATGTAAGCCTATGGTGCATTAAAATTAAGCCTCATAAGCTTTCACTGCAAAAGAGCCATCCATTTCATGAATAAAGCAAACAGTGATCCGGCTAGTCAAAAGACCAGTGATGTCACTGAGAAAAGGAGCAGAACAGCTCTGGATATGAGAGAAATTGGAGTTAGGTGATTATATTAATGCACATGTGTCACGACTCTGTTGTTGGGTGTCTCGTGACCCGGGGTTCCTTCCCTCTCCCTAATACTAGGGGTACCCTAGCTATACCTGTTGCCCAGATTCCTTCTGATTGAAGATATTTTGCGTTAGCTCCTTAATCTGCCCTTAGTCTGTACCGTGCCACCACCCAGGGAAGAGGGTAGTAGTAGTGTACCATAATACACCAAACAGACTAACAAGGTAATACAAACAGGGATAAAGGAAAATACCACTCATACAAATATGCTCACATAAACCACAGAGGTAAACAGCAGGGAGTGGAGAATGGGGTAAAGCCAAAGTAGGAGAAGGAGGGGAATGTAGCACACAACCAAAACCTAGCAACAGTCTCAGATAAATCCACCAAACGCCTTCTCAAACAGCAGCAACAAACCACCATCTCCTATCCATGTAGCTTCCTCTGGCTATGAGTGCTAGCAAGGGCCAAGATTATATATGAGAGGGGAGTGACTAACAGTGAACAGCTGAGAGCCTTAATGCAGGAAAGCTTCCAAAAGCTGTCAACTGAGCAGATTAACCCCTGCACTGCTAAAAGAAACCTGCACTATTTAATATGAAGGTGAAGTGATTCTAAACAGTGCAGTCATAGGAGAAATCAGACACTGCAGTCTTCTGACTCCTCTCTGTTGTGGTAAACCAAATTAATGGGAGTGCTTCTTTAATGGGCTGTTGGATACTTCCAGTTACCATCACTTTATTTTTTTTTAGTTGTGTTCACAAAATTTGCACTACAAAAAGAGGATTGATTAACTGCTTAAGATTTAGGTTATCGCCAAAGCCTCTTATATACTAATAATAAAAAATGGGGCAGTACTGCAAAGTCATATGGCGAGAAAACAATTTTAATTAGCACATGCGATGTTTCTGCTCAATATAGCAATGACTTTCTCAAGACAAGTTTATTTTTATTTATTCGTCTGCTTTTTTTTTTTTAATTATCAGGCGGGTTTAAGGTTTCCAGATGTTTTAGCCTGATTAATCATTTGCAACTTTTTGAAAACTCTAAAAATTTGTTGCAAATGAATATAGTTCCTCCTGAAGGGAAATTATTGATGGCCAGATATTTTAATTACTTTTTTGTGGCATTTTGAAAAATGGGCAACTAAAACGTAGCAAAAAAAGTTAAAGACAAAAACTAAAGATTTTTACTTTGCGCAATAATTCATGAGCCATGTGTGCCATTTTGAAGAATTTGGTGCAAACCCCAGCAAAAAACCTATCAAGACCAAAAAAATTGTGACTTCATGAAAACTATACATGATTAATCTGAGCTTATGTATTTTACAAAATGCAACCTAAAACACAGAAAAAAGATGCAATAGAAAAAATGCTTAATGTAAAAATCCTCTGCTAGAAAACCTTACAACCTGATTAGAAAATCTTTATTTTTATTTTTTTTTATTTGACAACTATATACCATAAGCACAAATCAGTTTACATATTTTATTGATATCAAAGTTGCACAGATCATGGATCAGTCCCTGCACCAGATGTTACCTCTATCTCCGCGGGTTCTGGAGGAGATACTTGTATCATGTACACGTTAAGCCATATCAGAGAATTAATAAGGGTCCTTGTCCTTCTCTATTTGAAAACACATAATGCTTTTGAAGTTGATTAATCTTTTGCAAGTGTTCTTGCAAAATATATGAACCTCTTTTGAAGACCTACTTGCTTTTCTAGTTAAACATGAATCCTTTTCAGCTCTGCAAATAAGCTCTTCGTTGGGGAAAGAACTCGACAGCTAAATGTCAAAGCTGACCAAGTTGTTCAAAATTTGCACGATCTTGTAGGCACAGAGAAAATCAGTCTTTGGAGAATATCTTCTCTTTATGTGGAGTTCTGGCAGGTGTATGTGAGGCTCCTAGCCCCCAAATTACTTAAGGTCTTCCTCATATACCATGTATTACGGTATTTATACGGGTAGTGTCTTCTTATGTGAGAGAGGACTCCTGGACAACCATAGGAACCAGGCTGCCTATAGTTACATCTCTCTGGACATTTTATGGCAACATATGCAAAAGTTTGACCCATCAAGCACTTATGTAATATGTTGATCAAGTGTGCAACAGAGCTCGGTTCATCAAAGGTCTACCAAGCCCACACAATCAAGGTTTAATTATGTGCATGTTTACTTCCAAAGGGTCCAACTTCAGGGAACGCTTCCTTTCATGTAAAATAATCTCTGGAGGCAGATTCTCAGGGAGATCTATGTTTGGCTCATAGATCTGAACAGCACATTTGCATATTAAGAAAAACGTGGATTACTCTGGTATAAGACATAGGATCACAAGTAACAAGGTATCATTTTATTCAGCTTCCAATGACCGACATGCCCTTATAGACGGCTTAGTAGGGCTGATCCTACTGAAAGATATTCCCTTTACATGACACAGGGAAGGGTCACAGAGCTCTCAATTTGGAGCTTCACAAGGAGGCATGTCAGAAACAGTTCTGAAATAGAAAAAAAAAGAAATATATCAAAAATACAGATGCACTGTGCAAATTAGACTTCTTCTGGTTCACATTGATTAAAGAGATTGTTCACTACTTTAGAATTGATGACCTATCCTTAGGATAGGTCATCAATGTCTCATCTGTAGTGGCCAACACCTGGCACTCCCACCGATGAGTTGTTATCTGTGTCAACGGCCGGCAGCCGGAAGTACTCACTTATGAAGCTGGCCATCTTCCGACGCAGGGTTCTACACTTTTGCCTTCTATTGATTTGAATAAGAGGCAGATGTGTAGTACCAAGCAATGGCCACTGTCAGAAGATGGCTAGCTCTGCAAGTGAGCACTACCGGCTGGCGGATATCAGCTGATCAGCGGAGATGCCAGGTGTCGGACCCTGACTAATCAGACATTGATGATCTATCCTAAGGATAGACCATCAATGCTAAATTAGTGGACAACCTCTTTAAATGAAAGCCATAAGTTTGGCCTATCTTTTTAGACATTTTCAACAATACAAATTTGCAGTCACGTTAAAACTTCACATTTTTAAACTCTACTTGTGAGATTGATCTATGGAGATGAACCCGTGGAGACATTATGAATTTTGTCTAACAATCTTTTTGGTGTTTTTTCATTTCTCAGTTTTTTATTCTTACATAACTATCTTTTTAAATCAGCGGAGTTTTTTATTTTTTTTAAATGTCCAAAAATAAAAAGATATTGCCGTTTGGTTATCTAAATTCCAAGGGGAAGAATAATCTTTATATTACCTTCAATGGGTGTTCTTAAATGTATTGTTTCCAAACATTCAATGAAAGCCATGAATTTGGCCTAAGTCTTTGAATTCTTTTAACATTACAAATTGGCAAAAAGTCAAGTTAAAATCTCTCATTTTTAAAACCCACTTATGAGAAGTTACAGAATATCTTTCTAATATTATATAAACAATATAATATAAATGCAATGTATATATATATATATATATATATATATATATATATATATATATATATACAGTGGGGCAAAAAAGTATTTAGTCAGTCAGCAATAGTGCAAGTTCCACCACTTAAAAAGATGAGAGGCGTCTGTAATTTACATCATAGGTAGACCTCAACTATGGGAGACAAACTGAGAAAAAAAATCCAGAAAATCACATTGTCTGTTTTTTTTATCATTTTATTTGCATATTATAGTGGAAAATAAGTATTTGGTCAGAAACAAAATTTCATCTCAATACTTTGTAATATATCCTTTGTTGGCAATGACAGAGGTCAAATGTTTTCTGTAAGTCTTCACAAGGTTGCCACACACTGTTGTTGGTATGTTGGCCCATTCCTCCATGCAGATCTCCTCTAGAGCAGTGATGTTTTTGGCTTTTCGCTTGGCAACACGGACTTTCAACTCCCTCCAAAGGTTTTCTATAGGGTTGAGATCTGGAGACTGGCTAGGCCACTCCAGGACCTTGAAATGCTTCTTACGAAGCCACTCCTTCGTTGCCCTGGAGGTGTGCTTTGGATCATTGTCATGTTGAAAGACCCAGCCACGTTTCATCTTCAATGCCCTTGCTGATGGAAGGAGGTTTGCACTCAAAATCTCACGATACATGGCCCCATTCATTCTTTCATGTACCCGGATCAGTCGTCCTGGCCCCTTTGCAGAGAAACAGCCCCAAAGCATGATGTTTCCACCACCATGCTTTACAGTAGGTATGGTGTTTGATGGATGCAACTCAGTATTCTTTTTCCTCCAAACACGACAAGTTGTGTTTCTACCAAACAGTTCCAGTTTGGTTTCATCAGACCATAGGACATTCTCCCAAAACTCCTCTGGATCATCCAAATGCTCTCTAACAAACTTCAGATGGGCCCGGACATGTACTGGCTTAAGCAGTGGGACACGTCTGACACTGCAGGATCTGAGTCCATGGTGGCGTAGTGTGTTACTTATGGTAGGCCTTGTTACATTGGTCCCAGCTCTCTGCAGTTCATTCACTAGGTCCCCCCGCGTGGTTCTGGGATTTTTGCTCACCGTTCTTGTGATCATTCTGACCCCACGGGGTGGGATTTTGCGTGGAGCCCCAGATCGAGGGAGATTATCAGTGGTCTTGAATGTCTTCCATTTTCTAATTATTGCTCCCACTGTTGATTTCTTCACTCCAAGCTGGTTGGCTATTGCAGATTCAGTCTTCCCAGCCTGGTGCAGGGCTACAATTTTGTTTCTGGTGTCCTTTGACAGCTCTTTGGTCTTCACCATAGTGGAGTTTGGAGTCAGACTGTTTGAGGGTGTGCACAGGTGTCTTTTTATACTGATAACAAGTTTAAACAGGTGCCATTACTACAGGTAATGAGTGGAGGAAAGAGGAGACTCTTAAAGAAGAAGTTACAGGTCTGTGAGAGCCAGAAATCTTGATTGTTTGTTTATGACCAAATACTTATTTTCCACCATAATATGCAAATAAAATGATAAAAAAACAGACAATGTGATTTTCTGGATTTTTTTTTCTCAGTTTGTCTCCCATAGTTGAGGTCTACCTATGATGTAAATTACAGACGCCTCTCATCTTTTTAGGTGGTGGAACTTGCACTATTGCTGACTGACTAAATACTTTTTTGCCCCACTGTATATATACTAAAACTAAAAACTGCCATATGATATAATGAAATATTTATTCTGATTATAGAGCTCTTGTAAATTCCTCCTTCCTCCACGAATATAATATGTGAAACAAAATCATACTAAAAAGCATTTTTCTCACTTGCTGCCTCCTCTTTGTCACATCCATGTAGTTCTCGACCAAAAGCTTCACATTGTGAACTCCAATAATCGAGCTCGTAAAAACAAAATTGTAGAAACCATTTGAGAACATTTTACTTAAATTAGTTGCGTTTCATCATAAATGTAAAAGTCCTGATAGGCAGTGTATAAAACTATGAAATGTGAGTCACTCCTTGACCAACATTAGTCTTTCAGCATAAATTAGCAAATTTTGGCACCACCACTATGACATACTGGGCTTTTTGCCATCCCATCTCTTATTATCCATGCCATTTTTTCTATTATAACTTCTTTTAGGAGCTCTAAGTAGACATATTTTCATTTCTATGATGAGGAAGTCATAATTAGGACGACAGTGATATAAAGCCCTATAAAATACATACTTGTTTGAAGAAACGAACAGTGTTATGTTATTTCGAGCCCTGAAAATCTAATAATAAGACAGTAGACTGGAGAGCATTCTTCTGCTGTCAAATGTACAGTGTTATGAAGGAATCATCTGTAACATGATATATATATATTTTTTTCTTCCAGCCCAGTTAATGTAAATGTCGCTTGCTAAATGTTCAACATTTTGAAAAGTAATTAGGTGTCTACATAGTTGGCTAATGGTTACCTTAATACAGTCGCTTGCTATAGGGGAATATCACGCCTCCGTTTCTTCGAATATATAAGCTAATTAGGTAATAGCAGTTGTCACAGCAGATGTTGCCTTAAAAGAACATTTCGTGGGATCGAGATCTTCCTGCCTGTAAACGAGTTAGGAAATGTTCAGTTTGACACACTTAACATTTATCTAGTTCTTATCTGAGTTGGTGAATAGTCTATAGTTCTTGCATATTATAACATAGGGACAATGTGGACCTACTTTACATGATATTTGACACATTAGGGCACAGAGCTCAAAGTGAATATCTCATGAATAGTGTTGAGCGATACCGTCCGATACTTGAAAGTATCGGTATCGGAAAGTATCGGCCGATACCGGCAAAGTATCGGATCTAATCCGATACCGATACCCGATACCAATACAAGTCAATGGGACTCAAGTATCGGACGGTATCACTGATGGTTCCCAGGGTCTGAAGGGGATCCATATTAATGTGTAAAATAAAGAATTAAAATAAAAAATATTGCTATACTCACCTCTCCGATGCAGCCTGGACCTCACCGAGGGAACCGGCAGCGTTCTTTGCTTAAAATGCGTGCGTTTCCTGCCTCCTGTGACGTCACGGCTTGTGATTGGTCGCGTGCCGCCCATGTGGCCGCGACGCGACCAATCACAGCAAACCGTGACGTAATTTTAATTCTGCATTCAGGACCTGAAAATTACGTCACGGCTTGCTGTGATTGGTCGCGTCGCGGTCACATGGGCGGCACGCAACCAATCACAAGCCGTGACGTAATTTTAAAATGCGCGCGTTTCCTGCCTCCCGTGACGTCACAGCTTGTGATTGGTCGCGTCGCCCATGTGACCGCGACGCGACCAATCACAAGGCTGTAGCGTAATTTTAAAATCCTGAATGCCTAGAATTAGGCATTCAGGACCTGAAAATTACGTCACGGCTTGCTGTGATTGGTCGCGTCGCGGCCACATGGGTGGCACGCGACCAATCACAAGCCGTGACGTCACGGGAGGCAGGAAACGCGCGCATTTTAAGCAAAGAACGCTGCCGGTTCCCTCGGTGAGGTCCAGGCTGCATCGGAGAGGTGAGTATAGCAATATTTTTTACTTTAATTCTTTATTTTACACATTAATATTGTTTCGATACCGATACCCGATACCACAAAAGTATCGGATCTCGGTATCGGAATTCCGATACCCGCAAGTATCGGCCGATACCCGATACTTGCGGTATCGGAATGCTCAACACTACTCATGAATCTTTTAAATCTCTAAATTCCCAAAAATGTTAGTAAAAAGGATTGACTCATCTTGTTAAATGGATAAAATTGAAAGAGTTAACTCTTATTAAAAATCTTCTCCGTTTTCAATAATGAAGGGAATTTTTAATTCTATAATTTTTGGCTTGTTGTCTGTCACTGGCCACCATCGTAGTCTATCAGAGGTGGCCAATCTCCTAGGCAAGGAACACAGTGCTTACAAGCACTTTGGTATAGAGCTAACAAGCGCAGCTTTGATCTGATCAACATCAGTATCCCTGCATTCTTCCAATGCTGCACAGGCAAAGTTGCCGACACTGCCTAGCAAAAGGGTAAAAATGTTTTGAACTTTTGACTTTCAGGCACCATATCTCACCATCCATTACTGCTTAGAATGTAATCATTAATTGCACAACCATCTTGGCTATTTCATATATGCTTTTGACTTACAACTATTTTACATATGATTAGTTATGCAGATTCTTGTCATGTTACAGTATTGTTACTGTTTTGCTTCTAAAAATCTATATTTAATTTATTTTAGTTATGTTAGTATTTTGTAAATCCATCTTTGGCTTTCAACTCTGCCTGAACCCTCCTGGGCATGCTCTGGATCAGATTCAAGCATGTCTTCTACATGTTCCCAAATTTGGTGCATACTGGTTGACTCATTTGGGTATGTATACTGCTTTTTTTTCAATTCTACTCACAAGTATTTGATTAGCTTGAGGTCTTGGGACTGCGGGGGCCAATCCAGCACCTCTACTTCATTGTCATTGAACCATTTCTTCGGCAACCTCAATGTATGCTTTACGGCATTGTCCTCCTGGAGCATTATGTCGTCCTTTTCATACCCATAGTACTAGAGTGTATGAAGTAATTCGCCCTTTGGGATACTCACATATAGCTCAGCATTGAGACCACCATCGATCCTGGTCAAGTATCCAATGCCTTTTGCTGTGAAACAACCCTATATCATCAGACTTCCTCCACCAAACTTCACATTTCCTTCAATTTCTTGATCCATTAGTTTATTTATCACTTGTTTTTCCTCACCCATTTTCACCCATCAGATCCTAATTTTTTACTTTTATCTCATCTCTCCAAATCAACCGTTTCCCATCATCTACTGTCCACTTTTCGTACTTTTTTACAAACTCAACACTTATAAAGATTTTGAAGTCGAGGCTTCTTCACCTTTTTTTAAGCAACCATTCCAGACACACCTTATGATGAGTCGACTTGTTGACTCCGATAATTTGCCTGGATGTCCACTTCTTGGCTTTTGAATGGATGAACGGACTTCATTTCGTTTAATTCCAACTGTCATGATACTGTGACGGGGAGACTAGGTGAGCGAGAGCTAATAACCCGGGCCCCTGCAATTTCCCTCAGACTAGGGAAATCCTGACTGACCCTCTACCAGGAGTTTACACTGATGGTATGCATGTCCAGGCCTCGAACCTCACCCTGTCTCCTGTTTCAACCCTAGGCTGAAACCTCCGCCCACCACCCAGTGAAGAGGTAATACACCAAAACCCACAGTTAGCACAGACAAGGATAAAGGAAAATATACACCACGCCGCAGTCACTCAGGAATACAGTATAAATGTGCAGGGCAAAATAAATACAAATATAGGAAGGAGTAAATAAGACAAAGGAAAATACACCACCAGCAACGAATCTCCAACAACCAGCTCTCCACTCCAGACCAAGATAACAACGCACAAGACAGAAGCTATAATCGGCGACGCCCAATGATCAGGAGAACTATTTAAAGGCAATGGGCATGGCTCAGCTTCCAATCCGAGGATCAAGTAAATTAACCCCGGAACAGCTAGATAAAATCTAGCCGACGCCAATGAGCAAATAGTGGACACAAGTGGAATTACCGCTGTCTGTCGAACGACCTGGTCTGAACAGCATCCGACATGGCAGTACCCCGCCTTCTACAAGGGACCCCAGGGCCCTCACGGCTTATAGGACCCGGCTTGTCTGGATGGCGATGATGAAAAAACCTGACCAGCCGATCAACATGAATATCCGAGGCTGGTACCCAGGACCTCTCCTCAGGCCCATAACCACGCCAGTGTACCAAGTACTGTAAAGAGTGACGCACTACACGAGAGTCAACCACCTTGGAGACTTCAAACTCCAAATTACCATCCACCAAGACTGGAGGTGGCATAGGCACCGTGTCCACAGAACCCACCAGCTTCTTTAGAAGAGACCTGTGGAACACATTGTGAATCTTATACACCGTAGGGAGCTCCAACCGGTACGCTACTGGGTTAATGACGGCGGTTACCCTAAATGGACCAATACACTGTGGACCCAATTTAAGGGACGGTATTTTGAGTCTTATGTTTTTTGTGGATAACCACACCCAGTCATCCACACTCAGGTCCGGACCTGGCACACGCCTACTGTCAGCCACACGTTTGTACCTAGCACCCACACTCAACAGGCGCTGTTTAACTTTCCTCCAGACTGATGACAATTGTGCTCCTAACTGATCCTCCTCCGGAACACTGGAAGAGCCCCTCTGACTCAAGGTACAAAATTGAGGATGTAGCCCGTAAACACAAAAAAATGGAGACTCCCCAGACGACTCCTGGTGGTGATTATTGATGGCAAACTCAGCCAAAGGAAGAAAGGTAGACCACTCCTCCTGGTTATCAGAGACAAAGCAGCGTAAGTACTGTTCCAAATTTTGGTTCATACGCTCAGTCTGACCATTTGACTGAGGATGGAACGCCGAAGAATGAGACAACTTGATCCCCAGCCGTGAGCAAAATGCTTTCCAAAATTTTGCCACAAACTGAGACCCCCTATCAGACACGATGTCAGACGGAACCCCATGAAGTCTGACCACCTCCTGCACAAATACCTGAGCCAGAGTCTTAGCGTTAGGCAACTGTTGTGAACTCCATTTTCAGGCTCCCTCTTGTGGTCACAGATGGTATTGTGTGACTTTGGTTTTTTGGCTCCCCCTGGTGGTTTGGTTTATTATCCTGCGGGTCTGGCTGGATCAGCTGCCTCGTTATTCACCAGGGAGGTTCCTATTTAGCTCTGCTTCACTTCCACTTGTTGCCGGCTGTCAATGTATTCAGTGCTATTCTGATTACTCCTGATTATCTCGTTTTCTGCCTCTTCAGGATAAGCTAAGTTCTGTTTGAATATTTCTTGCTCATCTGCCTGCAATATGATTTCTGTGTAAGATGAGTCTAGTCCAGCTTGCTAATATGTGATTTCTTGTTGCTGGTAAGCTCTGGGGTACGGAGTTGCTTCCCCCGCACCGTTAGTTGGTGCGGGGGCTCGAGCAATCTCTGCGTGGATATTTTGAATAGGGTTTTTTATTGACCGCACAGTTTCCTTCCTATTTTCTGCTATCTAGTATTAGCGGGCCTCATTTGCTAAATCTGATTTCATCTCTGTGTTTGTGCTTTCCCCTTAACTCACCGTTAATATTTGTGGGGGGCTATTCTATATCTTTGGGGTCAGTCCACTGAGGCAAGAGAGGACTTTCTTTCCCTCCAGGAATAGTCAGTTTCTCAGGCCGTGAAGAGACGTCTAGGATTTTCAGGTAACGTTCCACGGCTACTTATAGTTGTTTGCGGATAGGATCAGGTTGCGGTCAATCTAGTTACCACCTCCCCAGAGCTAGTCGTCTGTTGAGTTACTTAGCTAGTCCGTCCTGCGATCCTTGCCACTAGGATCATAACAGGCAACGAAGGCAAAGACACAAAGTGCGACATTTTAGAAAACCGATCAACAATCACCAAGATGACCGTGTTCCCAGCTGATGAGGGCAAATCAGTGATGAAATCCATGGAGATTTCCGTCCATGGTTTACTAGGTACTTCAAGAGGGAGTAGTGTGCCAACAGGATGGGAGCGGGGCGTCTTAGCCCTAGCGCACGTGGTACAAGCTCACACGTATGAGATCACGTCCTGTCGGATCTTGGGCCACCAAAACCGACGTGACACCAACTCCAAGGTACCTCTAACTCCTGGGTGGCCAGCCAGGACAGCATCATGATGCTCCGCCAAAACCTTTAAGCGGAGATGAAGCGGTACAAAAGATTTGTTGATGGGAAGCTCAGATGGTACCTCCTCCTGAGCCTCGGCAATCTCAGCCTCAACCTCGGTAGTGAGAGCCGAAACCACAACACCCTTTTGGAGGATGGGTACTGGATCTTCCCGAGGTTCACCCCCCGGAAAACACCTGGACAGAGCATCCGCCTTGGTGTTTTTAGACCCCGGTCTGTAAGTGACAACAAAATTGAACCGCGTGAAAAACAATGCCCAGTGAGCCTGCCTGGGGGACTGACGCTAGTCTGGCTCCAAATACAGCAGATTCTTATGATCGGTAATAACAGTAAGGCTAGGTTCACATTGCGTTAGTGGGTGATCGCTAACGGACAGCGTTGCACGGCGAAAATGTCGCAATTAACGCCGTGCAACGGGTCCATTAGCGCACCCATTGACAGCAATGTACATTTCGCCTGCAGCGCATCGCTAGCGCGTGCCTTTTTAGGCTCGTGCTAGCGATGTGCCGTTCTTTTGTAGCGCGCCTCAGACGCTGCTTGCAGCATCCGCGGCGCGCCCGAGGTCCGTTCCCTGCTCTCGCAGATCAGGGATCTGCGAGAGCGGGGACGTTAGCGCAACCCCTAAACGCGGCCCCTACAAAAACATTGCATTAGCGCAATCCACTAGCGCTAGCGCTAAACGGACTGCCCTAACGCAATGTGAACCTAGCCTAACCTGATGTACCGACCCCTCCAAGAAGTGTCGCCATTCCTCAAAGGCCAACTTGATTGCCAACAACTCCCTGTTGCCGATATCGTAGTTACGTGTTGCCGATATCGTAGTTACGTTCGGCGGACGACAGTTTCTTGGAGAAATAGGCGCACAGACGCAAACCACTCAAAGATGAGCCTTGAGATAGTACCGCCCCCACACCAACCTCAGACGCATCGACTTCCACAACAAAGGGTTTTGATACGTCTGGCTGCACAAGAATGGGGGCTGAAACAAAACTGTTCTTAAGAAATTCAAATGCGCGCACAGCAGCCTCACATGTGGCCAGGCAATTCTCCTGGCAGAACTCGCTCCACTGTGTTATGTCCTGAGTTTTCCAGTCAATTACCGGGTTGTGCATAGACAACCAAGGAAAACCCAAAACCACCTGAGCATGAAGATTCCTGAGCACCTTACATGTAACCCTCTCGGAATGTAAAACCCCAATATGGAGTTTCACTTCAGCCACAAATTCAGTAATCTCCCCCTGAGAGAAAGGAGCAGCATTGATGGTGACCACGCGGATAGGATGAGACAGTTTTTCAATCCTAAAACCTGCTGTGCGCGCAAACTCCTCATGAATGATATTTGTGGCTGAACCACTATCCACAAAAACAGTAATTGGCAGCTCACTGCCAGCGATAAAAACCTTAGCAGTGAGCATGCATTGAGAAACCACCATGGAGGATATACATAAGCTCAGATTGGTCTCCTCCACACCCTCTGAGCTTAGAAGTTTTCCGCCGTTGCATTTTTCTTACACAGCAGAGGACAGATGTTAATAAAATGACCAGTTTTACCACAGTAAAAACAGGCTCCCTGCTTCCTGAGCTCAGAGGCTCGATGCTTCACATGTGACACTCCTGCGATTTGCATAGGCTCCGTGAGCTCACCTGCAGCAACCTCACGTGAACCTAAACCCTCTCCCATAGGCGGTGTCTCATGCTCCCCGTGACGCAAATGGCGATCAATGCGGACAACCAGACTCATAACGGAATCTGGAGAAGCAGGAGTCTCGTACATCAGAAGGGCCTTTTTAACCCTTCCAGAAACCCCATGAATAAACTGACTCCGCAATGCTGGATCATTCCATTGTGTATCGATCGCCCAGCGACGAAATTCAGAACAGTAATCCGCTGCAACTCGCTCCCCCTGGCGAATAGTGCGTATCTTAGATTCTGCTAGAGCCATTCTGTCAGGTTCATCGTAGATTTTTCCAAGAGAGGAAAAAAAACTCTCCACAGAGTCAAATGCAGCGGAATCAGATGGCAAAGAAAACGCCCATGCTTGGGGATCCCCGCTTAACAATGACAACACCAGGCCCACACGCTGAGCCTCATTACCCGAGGAGATCGGGCGCATACGGAAATATAGTTTGCAAGCTTCACGAAAAGAAACAAATTTACTGTGTTCCCCAGCAAATTTTTCAGGCAAAGGGAATTTAGGCTCAGCAACTCTTCCTGTCGCTCCAGCTTGCACATTAGATACTGCTAGCCCCTGTTGCTGCACTGCCCCCCTCAACTTAGTGACCTGTAGGGACAGCGCCTCCAACTGGCGGGTTATGGAAGTCATGGGATCCATGACAAAACAAAAAAAAATAAAAAGAAACCCCTTTTTTTTTGTTGTTGTTGTTGGGCCGATTATAATGTCACGGGGAGACTAGGTGAGCGAGAGCTAATAATAACCTGGGCCCCTGCAATTTCCCTCAGACTAGGGAAATCCTGACTGACCCTCTACCAGGAGTTTACACTGATGGTGTGCATGTCCAGGCCTCGAACCTCACCCTGTCTCCTGTTTCAACCCTAGGCTGAAACCTCCGCCCACTACCCAGTGAAGAGGTAATTGTTGTGAATTCTGTTGTGGGTTATGCTCTTGGGCTCCCTCCGGTGGTTATAAGTGGTAGTGCTGCTGTTTGTCCTTCACAGCAGTCATCAGGTGCGTCCACTTCGGATGGGGCTATTTAGTCTGGCTTCACCCTTTAGTGAGTGCCAGTTGTTCATTGTTTCTGGGGGATTCACATCCCTTCCTGGTCGCTCCTGCTTGCAGTTCATTTCTACAAGATAAGTTCTGCTTGTTTTTCTGCCCACATGTTGTGGGCCTCATTGTTCAGTGCATTGCATGTTTTTTCTTGTCCAGCTTTATCTGTGTAAGGATTTATGCAGCCAAGCTGGAATCTCTGGAGAGGCAGATTTACCCTCCATGTCTTTAGTTAGATGCGGAGTTTTTGTATTATCTGTGGTGGACATTTCATAGTATTTTAATACTGACTGCATAGTTCTCTGTCCTATCTTTCCTATTTTAGCTAGATTGGCCTCCTTTGCTAAATTCTGTTTTCAGCCTGTGTATGTTTTTTCCTCTCCTCTCACAGTCAATATTTGTGGGGGGCTGCCTATCCTTTGGGAAATTTATCTGAGGCAAGATAGTTTTCCCTTTTCTATCTATAGGGTTAATTAGTCCTCCGGCTGTGTCGAGGTGTCTAGGATTGGTAGGTACATCCCACGGCTACTTCTAGTTGCGGTGTTAAGTCCATGGTCTGCGGTCAGTACAGTTACCACATTCTCCAGAGTACGTCTCATGCCGCTCCTAGGCCACCAGATCATAACAGTACAACTGGCCAACAATGAGTTAACCGCATCTCAAAAGAAGGGAAAGAAAGTGCTGAGCCATTTTTTTTTCTGTACTCTGTTGTGTTTTTTTTCCCTCTTTATCTCTGGGTGGCTCAGGAGTTAGGCTGTTATGATGACCTAGTGGTTAGGAGCACTAGGAATGACCTAATGAGCAAAATAGTAATACAGGACAAGCTCTGGGAAGTGGGAGCTCTGCTGACCGCAACCCCTAATCCTATCACAAAGAACTAGAAATAGCCGTGGAGCGTACCTGACTCTACCTAGACGCCTCTTCACAGCCTAAGAGCTAACTACCCCTAAAGACAGAAAATTAAGCCTAACTTGCCTCAGAGAAATTCCCCAAAGAAATAAGCAGCCCCCCACAAATATTGACTGTGAGTTAAGATGGAAGTCACAAACACAGGAATGAAATAGGTTTCAGCAAAGGAGGCCGGACTTTACTAGACAGACTGAGGATAGAAAAGGTATCTGTGCGGTCAGCATAAAAAACTACCAAAAAACCACGCAGAGTGTGCAAAAGAGACCCCCGCACCGACTCACGGCGTGGAGGTGCCACTCTGCATCCCAGAGCTTCCAGCTAGCCGGGCCAAATCATGATAGCAAGCTGGACAAGAAAAACAGTGGTAAACAAATAAGCTAGCAGGGACTTAGCTTTTGCTGGAGTAAACAGGTCATCTGAGAGATCCAAGAGAGAACTGAACCAGTACTAGAACATTGAAGCTGGCATCAAGTAATGATCTAAGTGGAGTTAAATAGAGCAGCAGCCTAGAACTAAACGAGGTCAGCTGAGGAAAGAACCTCAGAGCCAGCAGCTCCACTCACAGCCACCAGAGGGTGTCCATGGACAGTACTCACCGAAGTACCATTCATAACCACCAGAGGGAGTTCGAGAACAGAATTCACAACAGTACCCCCCCTTGAGGAGGCGTCACCAAACCCTCACCAGAGCCCCCAGGCCGCTCAGGACGAGCCAAATGAAAGGCACGAACAAGATCGGCAGCATGAACATCAGAGGCAACCACCCAGGAATTATCCTCCTGACCATAACCTTTCCACTTGACTAGGTACTGAAGTTTCCGTCTCGAAATACGAGAATCCAAAATCTTCTCCACCACATACTCCAACTCCGCCTCAACCAACACCGAGGCAGGAGGGTCGACGGAGGGAACCACAGGAGCCACATATCTCCGCAACATCGACCTATGGAACACATTATGAATGGCGAAAGAAGCTGGAAGGTCCAAACGAAACGACACCGGATTAAGAATTTCCAAAATCTTATAAGGACCAATGAAACGAGGCTTAAACTTAGGAGACGAAACCTTCATAGGAACATAACGAGACAATAACCAAACCAAATCCCCAACACGAAGTCGGGGACCAACACAGTGACGGCGGTTAGCGAAACGCTGAGCCTTTTCCTGGGACAATGTCAAATTGTCCACCACATGAGTCCAAATCTGCTGCAACCTGTCCACCACAGAATCCACACCAGGACAGTCCGAAGGCTCAACCTGTCCTGAAGAAAAACGAGGGTGGAAACCAGAATTACAGAAAAAAGGCGAAACCAAAGTGGCCGAGCTGGCCCGATTATTAAGGGCGAACTCAGCCAAAGGCAAGAAGGACACCCAATCATCCTGATCAGCAGAAACAAAGCATCTCAGATATGTCTCCAAAGTCTGATTGGTTCGTTCGGTTTGGCCATTTGTCTGAGGATGGAAAGCTGAAGAAAAAGACAAATCAATGCCCATCTTAGCACAAAAGGACCGCCAAAACCTCGAAACAAACTGGGAACCTCTGTCAGACACGATGTTCTCCGGAATGCCATGTAAACGAACCACATGCTGGAAAAATAATGGCACCAAATCAGAGGAGGAAGGCAATTTAGGCAAAGGTACCAAATGGACCATCTTAGAGAAGCGATCACAAACCACCCAGATAACCGACATCCTTTGAGAGAAAGGGAGATCTGAAATAAAATCCATGGAAATATGCGTCCAGGGCCTTTTCGGGACCGGCAAGGGCAAAAGCAACCCACTGGCACGAGAACAGCAGGGCTTAGCCCGAGCACAAGTCCCACAGGACTGCACAAAGGAACGCACATCCTGTGACAAGGAAGGCCACCAAAAGGATCTAGCCACCAAATCCCTGGTACCAAAGATTCCAGGATGACCAGCCAACACAGAACAATGAACCTCAGAGATAACTCTACTAGTCCATCTATCAGGTACAAACAGTTTCTCCGCTGGGCAACGGTCAGGTCTATCAGCCTGAAACTCCTGCAGCACCCGCCGGAAATCAGGGGAGATGGCAGACAAAATTACCCCCGCTTTAAGAATACCAGCCGACTCAGGAACTCCCGGAGAATCAGGCACAAAACTCCTTGAAAGGGCATCAGCCTTCACATTCTTAGAGCCCGGAAGGTACGAAACCACAAAATCGAAGCGGGAGAAAAACAGCGACCATCGAGCCTGTCTAGGATTCAACCGCTTGGCAGACTCGAGATAAGTCAGATTCTTGTGATCCGTCAAGACCACCACGCGATGCTTGGCTCCTTCAAGCCAATGTCGCCACTCCTCGAACGCCCACTTCATGGCCAACAACTCTCGATTGCCCACATCATAATTGCGCTCAGCAGGCGAAAACTTTCTAGAAAAGAAAGCACATGGTTTCATCACCGAGCCATCAGAACTTCTTTGAGATAGAACAGCCCCTGCTCCAATCTCAGAAGCATCCACCTCGACCTGAAACGGGAGCGAAATATCTGGCTGACACAACACAGGGGCAGAAGAAAAACGACGCTTCAACTCCTGAAAAGCCTCAACGGCCGCAGAGGACCAATTGACCACATCCGCACCTTTCTTGGTTAAATCAGTCAATGGTTTAACAACACTAGAAAAATTAGCGATGAAGCGACGGTAAAAATTAGCAAAGCCCAGGAATTTCTGAAGGCTCTTCACAGAAGTAGGCTGAGTCCAATCATAAATGGCCTGAACTTTAACAGGGTCCATCTCGATAGTAGAAGGGGAAAAAATGAAGCCCAAAAATGGAACCTTCTGAACTCCAAAGAGACATTTAGACCCCTTCACAAACAAAGAATTAGCACGAAGGACCTGGAACACCATTCTGACCTGCTTCACATGAGACTCCCAATCGTCTGAAAAAAACAAAATGTCATCCAAATATACAATCATGAATCTATCCAGGTACCTCCGGAAGATGTCATGCATAAAGGACTGAAACACAGATGGAGCATTAGAAAGCCTGAATGGCATCACCAGGTATTCAAAATGGCCCTCGGGCATATAAAATGCTGTCTTCCATTCGTCCCCCTGTTTAATACGCACAAGATTATACGCCCCTCGAAGATCTATCTTGGTGAACCAGCTAGCCCCCTTTATCCGAGCAAACAAATCAGACAGTAACGGCAAAGGGTACTGAAATTTGACGGTGATCTTATTGAGAAGGCGGTAATCTATACAAGGTCTCAGAGAACCATCCTTCTTGGCCACAAAAAAGAACCCTGCTCCCAACGGTGACGACGACGGGCGAATATGCCCTTTCTCCAAGGACTCTTTTACATAACTCTGCATAGCGGCGTGTTCTGGCACAGATAAATTGAACAGTCGGCCCTTCGGAAACTTACTACCAGGAATCAAATTTATAGCACAATCGCAATCCCTATGAGGAGGTAGGGCACTGGATTTGGGCTCATCAAATACATGCCGGTAATCCGACAAAAACTCAGGGACTTCGGAAGGATGGGAAGACGAAATTGACAACAATGGGACATCCCCATGTACCCCTTGACAACCCCAACTGGATACAGACATTTATTTCCAATCCAATACTGGATTATGGACCTGTAGCCATGGCAAACCCAAAATGACTACATCATGCAGATTATGCAACACCAAAAAGCGAATATCCTCCTGATGTGCAGGAGACATGCACATGGTCAATTGAGTCCAGTACTGAGGCTTATTCTTGGCCAAAGGTGTAGCATCAATTCCTCTCAATGGAATAGGATACTGTAAAGGCTCCAAGAAAAAACCACAGCGCCTGGCAAACTCCAAGTCCATCAAATTCAGGGCAGCGCCTGAATCCACAAATGCCATAACAGAATAGGACGACAAAGAGCAGATCAGTGTAACGGACAAAATAAATTTTGGCTGTACCGTACCAATGGTGGCAGACCTAGCGAACCGCTTAGTGCGTTTAGGACAATCAGAGATAGCATGAGTTGTTGTGGATTCTGTTTGTGAGCTCCCTCTGGTGGTTACTGCTGGTACTGGGTGACTTTGGTGGGTTGCGGCCTTTGGTTTCCACCTGTCCATCAGAGGCTGGGTGTTTCCTATTTTACCTGGCCTTTCTGTCATTCCCTTGCCGGCTATCAATGTATTCAGATGTGCTCTGTTTGGTTCCTGCCTACCTGCTCCCAGATCTTTCAGGATAAGCTAAGTGCTGATTTTCAGTTGTTGGTTTTTTGTCCAGCTTGCTTATTATGTCTCTATGCTAGCTGGTAGCTCTAGTGGACTGAGGTTCTCCCCATGTGCCATGAGTTGGCACATGGGTTCTTGTAATCTCAGGATGGTTTTTTGATTAGGGTTTTTTGCTGACCGCTCAG